>NC_081552.1:85752387-85929398 GCF_963082655.1 Stomoxys calcitrans | reverse complement strand
GAATGAATTTTTGCACGAAGTATATTGTTATGATATCCAACAAGTGCGCCAAGTATGGTTTAAATCGGCTCATAACCTGATATAGCTGTCATATAAACAGATCTGGGACTTGACTTCTTGAGCTTCTAGAGGGCGCAATTCCTATCTGATTTGGCTGAAATTTTGCATGACGTTCTTTATTTTTTTTTTTTTTTTCCTTCAACAACTGTGTCAAATAAGGTTTAAATCGGTTTATAACCTGATATAGCTGCCATATAAACCGATCTGGGATCTTGACTTCTTGAGCCTCTAGAGGTCGCAATTATTATCCGATGTGCCTGAAATTTTGTACGACGGATCCTCTCTTGACCATCAAAATTCGTGTTTATTATGGTCTGAATCGGTCTATAGCCCGATACAGCTCCCGTATAAATCGATCTCTCTATTTTACTTCTTGAGCCCCCAAAGGGCGCAATTCTTATTCGAATTGGCTGACATTTTACACAGGTCTCCAACATATAATTTTATTGTGGTCCAAACCGGACCCTATCTTAATATCGCTCTCATAGCAGAGTAAATCTTTTCTTATATCCTTTTTTGCCTAAGAAGAGATGCCGGGAAAAGAACTCGACAAATGCGATCCATGGTGGAGGGTATATAAGACTCGGTCCGGCCGAACTTAGCACGCTTTTACTTGTTATATATAAGAAGATATTTGTGTAGTGTTAAAAAATTTATTTGCGAAAAACAGGGGATTTCAACGAAAAAAGAAAAAAGCCTTAATCTGGAACAATGAGTTGTAATAGGACCCCAGATATTTGGACTGAATATGGTTAATATCGGACTATATTTAAATACTTGCCTAACCGGGCCCGCTCCGCTGTGCCTTCTTAAACTCTCTAACATCTTTTAGGGTGGAGACACTTAGCCCTGAATGCGGTTATCGAATTCGTGCCATTGTAGCCTGTGACGCTGAACCCGCTCGAATCCTGGCGAGTACATCGGAGAATGCGGTGTTTATCCACTCTTAATGTTGGTGCTTTAGGACGTACCTCAAAACACTTGGCTTCAAATTGGATATCAAATTCGTTTTCTACTCTCAAATACCTTTCATTAGAGTCCCATATTGTCATAATGGGCCAAATAACCCATTCAACGTATATTTGGGAGGAAAAGGGCCACCTGGACTTTAACGCAAGTTTTAATGTCATATTCGTAATCTACTCTCTAATACCATTCATTATTTGGACCTAATGTTTCATGCAATTATTGAACTCTGTTGCCTAATACTTTTAATTTGAGTCCTAATATAGACATGAACTTCGAAAATATCTGTTTAGAGTTTTAGTACCCATCGGACCACTTTCGAAAATGGGTGGCGTTTTTGGGGTAAGGGGGAGGATCCGCCTCCACCCGATATCTAGAAACTATATAGCCTATGTTTCTTTCCAGACAAACGTACACAATCTATGAAAATTTTAAGAAAATCGGTTTAGCCAAGTCTCATATAGTCATAATGGGTCTAGTGGCGTTTTTGAGGGTTGGCGTGACTCCCAGTACTTCGATTCGATTTTGTACACCAGATTCGAAACCTACTCCCGAATACCTTTCATTTGAGCCCCATATTGAACTGAACGTCCAATATGTCTGTTTGGGGGAGAGATGGGTACTAAGACTAAAATTTTAATACCATATTTGTATTCTACTCTCCAATACTTTTCATTTGATACCTATATTGTCCCGATCGGTCCACTTTGATTTTGGGTTGTGTTTTTGGCATAAGGGGGAGGGTCCGTCACCCTTCCGATACCGACAAATTATATAGCCTGTGTTTCTTCCAGACCAACCTACACAATAAGCGATCATTTCGAGAAAATCGGTGCTGACATTTTTATACCCTCCACCATAAGATATAGGTATACTAATTTCGTCATTCTGATTGTAACTACTCGAAATATTCGTCTAAGACCCCATAAAGTATATATATTCTTGATCGTCGTGAAATTTTATGTCGATCTAGCTATGTCCGTCCGTCTGTCTGCCGAAAGCACGCTAACTTCCGAAGAAGTAAAGCTAGCCGATTGAAACTTTGCACAAATACTTCTTATTAGTGTAGGTCGGTTGGTATTGTAAATGGGCCATATCGGTCCATGTTTTGATATAGCTGCCATATAAACCGATCTTGGGTCTTGACTTCTTGAGCCTCTAGAGTGCGCAATTCTTATCCGATCGGGATGAAATTTTGCACGACGTGTTTTGTTATGATATCCAACAACTGTGCCAAATATGGTTCAAATCGGTTTATAACCTGATATAGCTGCCATATAAACCGATCTTGGATCTTGACTTCTTGAGCTTCTAGAGTGCGCAATTCTTATCCGATTGGAATGAAATTTTGCACGACGTGTTTCGTTACGATTTGGCTGAAATTTCTAAAGACGGTTTTTATACCCTCCACCATAAGATGGGGGGTATACTAATTTCGTCATTCTGTTTGTAACTACTCGAAATATTCGTCTGAGACCCCATAAAGTATATATATTCTTGATCGTCGTGACATTTTATGTCGATTTAGCCATGTCCGTCCGTCTGTCCGTCCGTCCGTCCGTCTGTCCGTCCGTCCGTCCGTCCGTCCGTCCGTCCGTCCGTCCGTCCGTCCGTCTGTCTGTCGAAAGCACGCTAACTTCCGAAGGAGTAAAGCTAGCCACTTGAAATTTTGCACAAATACTTCCTATTAGTGTAGGTCGGTTGGTATTGTAAATGGGCCATATCGGTCCATGTTTTAATATAGCTGCCATATAAACCGATCTTGGGTCTTGACTTCTTGAGCCTCTAGAGTGCGCAATTCTTATCCGATTGGAATGAAATTTTGTACGACGTGTTTTGATATGATATCCAACAGCTGTGCCAAGTATGGTTCAAATCGGTTCATAACCTGATATAGCTGCCATATAAACCGATCTTGGGTCTTGACTTCTTGAGCCTCTAGAGTGCGCAACTCTTATCCGATTGAAATGAAATTTTGCACGACGTGTTTTGTTATTATATCCAACAACTGTGCAGAGTATGGTTCAAATCGGCCCATAACCTGATATAGCTGCCATATAAACCGATCTTGGGTCTTGATTTCTTGAGCCTCTAGAGGGCGCAATTCTTATCCGAATGGAATGGAATTTCGCACGAAGTGTTTTGTTATGATACCCAACAACTGTGCCAAGTATGGTTTACATCGGTCCATAACCTGATATAGCTGCCATATAAACCGATCTTGGGTCTTGACTTCTTGAGCCACTAGAGTGCGCAATTCTTATCCGATTGGAATAAAATTTTTCACGACGTGTTTTATTATGATATCCAACAACTATGACGAGTATGGTTCAAATGGGTCCATAACCTGATATAGCTGTCATATAAACCGATCTTGGGTCTTGACTTCTTGAGCCTCTAGAGGGCGCAATTCTTATCCGAATGGAATGGAATTTCGCACGAAGTGTTTTGTTATGATACCCAACAACTGTGCGAAGTATGGTTTACATCGGTCCATAACCTGATATAGCTGCCATATAAACCGATCTTGGGTCTTGACTTCTTGAGCCTCTAGAGGGCACAATTCTTATCCGATCTGAATGAATTTTTGCACGAAGTATTTCGTTATGATATCCAACAACTGTGCCAAGTATGGTTGAAATCGGTCCATAACCTGATATAGCTGTCATATAAACAGATCTGGGGATTTGACTTCTTGAGCTTTTAGAGGGCGCAATTCCTATCCGATTTGGCTGAAATTTTGCATGACGTATTTTATTTTTACTTTCAACATCTGTGTCAAATAAGGTTCAAATCGGTTCATAACCTGATATAGCTGCCATATAAACCGATCTGGGATCTTGACTTCTTGACCCCTAGAGGTCGCAATTATTATCCGATATGCCTGAAATTTTGTACGACGGATCCTCTCATGACCATCAACAAACGTGTTTATTATGGTCTGAATCGGTCTATAGTCCGATACAGATCCCATATAAATCGTTCTCTCTATTTTACTTCGTGAGCCCCAATGGGCGCAATTCTTATACGAATTGGCTGAAATTTTACACAGGTCTCCAACATATAATTTAATTGTGGTCCGAACCGGACCATATCTTGATATCGTTTTAATAGCAGAGCAACTCTTTTCTTATATCCTTTTTTGCCTAAGAAGAGATGCCGGGAAAAGAACTCGACAAATGCGATCCATGGTGGAGGGTATATAAGATTCGGCCCGGCCGAACTTAGCACGCTTTTACTTGTTATTGTTACTTTCAACAACTATGTCAAATAAAGTACAAGTCGGTTCATAACCTGATATAGCTGCGATATAAACCGATCTGGGATCTTGACTTCTTGAACCTCTAGAGGTCGCAATTATTATCCGATTTGCCTGAAATTTTGTACGACGGATTCTCTCATGACCATTAACATACGTGTTTATTATGGTCTGAATCGGTCTATTGGCCGATACAGCTCCCATATAAATCGATCTCTCTATTTTACTTCTTGAGCACACAAAGGGCGCAATTCTTATTCGAATTGGCTGACATATTACACAGGTCTCCAATATATAATTTAGTTGTGGTCCAAACCGGACCATATCTTAATATCGCTCTAATGGCAGAGCAAATCTTTTCTTATATCCTTTTTATACCCTCCACCATAAGATGGGGGGTATACTAATTTCGTCATTCTGATTGTAACTACTCGAAATATTCGTCTGAGACCCCATAAAGTATATATATTCTTGATCGTCGTGAAATTTTATGTCGATCTAGCCATGTCCGTCCGTCCGTCCGTCCGTCTGTCTGTCGAAAGCACGCTAACTTCCGAAGGAGTAAAGCTAGCCGCTTGAAATTTTACACAAATACTTCTTATTAGTGTAGGTCGGTTGGTATTGTAAATGGGCCACATCGGTCCATGTTGTGATATAGCTGCCATATAAACCGATCTTGGGTCTTGACTTCTTGAGCCTCTATAGTGCGCAATTCTTATCCGATTGGGATGAAATTTAGCACTACGTGTTTCGATATTATATCCAACTACTGTGCCAAGTATGGTTCAAATCGGTTCATAACCTGATATAGCTGCCATATAAACCGATCTGGGATCTTGACTTCTTGAGCCTCTAGAGTGCGCAATTCTTATCCGCTTGGAATGAAATTTTGCACGACGTGTTTTGTCACGATATCCAACAACTGTGCCAAGTATGGTTTTAATAGCTACCATATAAACCGATCTTGGGTCTTGACTTCTTGAGCCTCTAGAGGGCCCAATTCTTATCCAATTTGAATGAATTTTGGCACGTAGTATTTTGTTATGATATCTAACAACTGTGCCAAATATCGTTCAAATCGGTTCATAACCTTATATAGCTGTCATATAAACCGATCTTGGGTCTTGACTTCTTGAGCCTCTAGAGGGCGCAATTCCTATCCGATTTGAATGAATTTTGACACGTAGCATTTTGTTATGATATCCAACAACTGTGCAAAGTATGGTTCAAATCGGTTCATAACCTGATATAGCTGTCATATAAACAAATCTGGGGACTTCACTTCTTGAGCTTCTAGAGGGCCAATTCCTATTGGATTTGAATGAATTTTGACACGTAGCATTTTGTTATGATATCCAACAACTGTGCAAAGTATGGTTCAAATCGGTTCATAACCTGATATAGCTGTCATATAAACAGATCTGGGGACTTGACTTCTTGAGCTTCTAGAGGGCCAATTCCTATCCGATTTGGCTGAAATTTCGCAAGACGTTTTTTATACCCTCCACCATAAGATGGGGGGTATACTAATTTCGTCATTCTGTTTGTAACTACTCGATATATTCGTCTGAGACCCCATAAAGTATATATATTCTTGATCGTCGCGACATTTTATGTCGATCTAACCATGTCCGTCCGTCTGTCCGTCCGTCCGTCCGTCTGTCTGTCGAAAGCACGCTAACTTCCGAAGGAGTAAAGCTAGCCGCTTGAAATTTTGCACAAATACTTCTTATTAGTGTAGGTCGGTTGTTATTGTAAATGGGCCATATCGGTCCATGTTTTCATATAACTGCCATATAAACCGATCTTGGGTCTTGATTTCTTGAGCCTCTAGAGTGCGCAAGTCTTATCCGATTGGAATGAAATTTTGCACGACGTGTTTTGTTATGATATTCAACAACTTTGCCAAGTATGATTCAAATCGGTCCATAACCTGATATAGCTGCCATATAAACCGATCTTGGGTCTTGACTTCTTGAGCCTCTTGAGTGCGCAATTCTTATCCGATTGGAATGAAATTTTGCACGACGTGTTTTGTTATGATATTCAACAACTTTGTTAAGTATGGTTCAAATCGGTCCATAACCTGATATAGCTGTCATATAAACCGATCTTGGGTCTTGAATTCTTGAGCCTCTAGAGTGCGCAATTCTTATCCGATTGGAATGAAATTTTGCACGACGTGTTTTGTTATGATATCCAACAACTGTGCCAAGTATGGCTCAAATCGATCCATAACCTGATATAGCTGCGATATAAACCGATCTTGGATCTTGACTTCTTGAGCCTCTAGAGGTCGCAATTATTGTCCGATTTACCTGAAATTATGTACTACGGATCCTCTCATGACCATCAACATACGTGTTTATTATGATCTGAATCGGTCTATAGCCCGATAAAGCTCCCATATAAATCGATCTCTCTATTTTACTTCTTGAGCCCCCAAAGGGCACAATTCTTATTCGAATTGGCTTACATTTTACACAGGTCTCCAACATGTAATAATATATTTATAGCAGAGCAAATCTTTTCTTATATCCTTTTTTGCCTAAAAAGAGATGCCGGGAGAAGAACTCGGCAAATGCGATCCATGGTGGAGGGTATGTAAGATTCGGCCCGGCCGAACTTAGCACGCTTTTACTTGTTATTGTTACTTTCAACCACTATGTCAAATAAAATACAAGTCGGTTCATAACCTGATATAGCTGCCATATAAACCGATCTGGGATCTTGACTTGTTGAGCCTCTACAGGTCGCAATTATTATCCGATTTGCCTGTAATTTTGTACGACGGATTCTTTCATGACCATCAACATACGTGTTTGTTATGGTCTGAATCGGTCCATAGCCCGATACAGCTCCCATATAAATCGATCTCTCTTTTATGCTTTTTGAGGTCACAAAGAGCGCAATTCTTATTCGAATTGGCTGACATTTTACACAGGTCTCCAACATATGATTTAATTGTGGTCCAAACCGGAGCATATCTTGATATCGCTCTAATAGCAGAGCAAATCTTTTCTTATAACCTGTTTTTCCTAAGAAGAGATGTCGGGAAAAGAACTCGACAAATGCGATCCATGGTGGAGGGTATATAATATTCGGCCCGGCCGAACATAGCACGCTTTTACTTGTTATGCCTAAGAAGAGATGCCGGGAAAAGAACTCGACAAATGCGATCCATGGTGGAGGGTATATAAGATTCGGCCTGGCCGAACTTAGCACGCTTTTACTTGTTTAATCTGTACGGAACAAACAAACCCAGTCCCATATATCTGTGATTGGTTAATGTGCCAATTTTAGGCGTTTTGTGGGGGTGGGGTGACCCCCTATATTTCGACATGAATTTGTATGCTACATTTGTTATCTACTCAGACATACTTTTCATTTGATAGCCATATTGTTCTTTTCGTTCCACTTTAGATTTTGGATGGTGTATTTGGTAACGGTGGAGGGTCCGCCCCCTTCCGGTATCAATAAACTATAAAGCCTATTCCTTCTTCCTGACCTTATTCGTAATCTACTCCCGAATTATTTCCATTTGGGTCCCATATTGTCATGATCGTCAAATAAACCTATTTGAGGGGGTTTTGGAGCTGGGTGGCCCCCCAGGTACATGAACCAGAATGTTTTATTCGTACTCTACTCTTGGATACCTTTTATTTGAATCCCATATTGTCCCGATCGGTCCACTTTTATTTTTGCGTAGTACTTTTGGGGTAAGGAGGAGGGTCCGCCCCCTCCCGATAACAAAAAATTATATAGCCTATGTTTCCTTCTAGACCAACCTTCACAATTTGTGAAAATTTCAAGGTAATCGGTTCAGCCGTTTTTGAGTCTATACGGAACAAACAAACAAACCAACAAAGAAACAAACACAAATTGAATTTTATATATAAGAAGAAGATAGCTTTCATATAAACCGATCTGCTCATTTGAGGTTTTGAGCCAATAATTTTCATCCGATTTTGTTATTTCCCGAAACTGACAATGTAAAGAATATTAGGCAGTTCTTGTTCCTTAAAATTATCAATTACCAATACCCGAAGAAAAACTTCTTGTGTTCACAAATATTGACAAAGTTTGGATAAAATGTGCTATACAAAGTCCGGGGCGGACGGTAATATTATCGTATATTGTTAACCAAATAATAACTGTTACATGTGTTTTGATTGCGTTTATTTAGATTTAGTTTACAATTTTGGTAGGCTGGGAAAAGTTATGGTAATTTTTTTTTTGCAGTGGCAACGCTAGTGCGCTCCAAATATAGAGTGGGAGCAAAGATATCGGTTGGGTGGTATGTCATTTATTTGGTATATGACATGGTAATCGATAGCTTTATTACCAATATATTTTCAAAAATTATTATTTAAATAATTTATTGAAAAATCATATCATTATTCCAAAATACATTAAATAATTTATTCTGCTAAATGTGAAATTAGAAAACATTTTATTTTATTATAAAATACAATATTATGGATTTTAAACGCCATTATGACTTTGAAAAAACTACCTTTTTTAGGAGGCAAAAATTATTTGGGAGATTGGTCTATATGGCAATTATACCCAAATATGGTTACATATAAAATATATTTGGCATAGAAGTGAGGGCTTTATGCAAAGATATTATTTCAACTGTTGTACTAAGTAACGTCTTTCATTCTACGCAACGCGAAGAACTTGAATTCATACTATGCATTCCAAAAATAATACATTTGCCATTTTCCCTCTGGGTTACAGTTCTGCAGGAAGAAGTTCAGCAATCAGAAATAGCGAGAAGTTTTTCAGTTTTGACACAATATTAACAAATATAAATTTCTTTATTTGGTTGTAAGAGAAATCAATACTAAAATGGAGGCCACCGTAGCGCAGAGGTCAGCGTGTCCGCCTATGACGCAGAACGACTGGTTTCACAAAAAATTGTCTGTGGTTGTTATCCCCTCCAAAAGCCTGCGACATTGGTGAGGAACTATGCCGCTTAAAAAAAATAGTATGGCAGCCATGTAAAAACTTCTCCCCAAAGAAGTCCCAGCAAAAAAATTTTCCTGTCTTGGAAGCAATACGAAAATATTCTAGCAGACTAATGCGCATTTTGAATGCTCAATAAGTAAACATGAAACTATCATATAATGTAAAGTAATATTCTTTAAAATTTTTACAGAACAAGTAAAAAGGCGTTAAGTTCGGCCGGGCCGAACTTTGGATACCCACCACCTCGGGTATATAAATTTTCACCGGATTTCGATGAAAGGTGGTTTACATAATGTAAACCACCTTTCATCGAAATCCGGTGAAAATTTCATACCTTATACTCATATACCTCATACCGATCTGAACTATATATGACACGATGTCGAAAAGCCGAACATAAGTCACTGTGTCAAATTTCAGTTAAATCGGATTATAAATGCGCCTTTTATGGGGCCAAGACTTTAAATCAAGATATGGGTCTACATGGCAGCTATATCCAAATCTGAACCGATTTGGGCCAAGTTGCATAAACATGTCGAAGAGCCTAACACTAAGCACTGTACCAAATTTCGGCGAAATCGTACAATAAATTCCTCTTTTATGGGCCCTAAACCTTAACTCCAGAGATCGGTCTATATGGCAGCTATATGCGAATCTGGACCGATCTGGGCAAAATTGAAGAAGGACGTCGAAGAGCCTAACCAAACTCCCTGTGTCAAATTTCAGCGACATCGGACAATAAATGCGTCTTTTATCGCCCCAACACCTAAAACCTAAATATCGGTCTATATGGTAGCTATATCCAAATCTGGCCCGATCTGTGCGATATTGCAGAAGTATGTCAAGGGGCTTAACTTAACTCACTGTTCCAAATTTCGGCGACATCGGACAATAAATGAGCATTTTATGAGCCCAAAACCAAATTGAAGAAATATGTCAAAGAGCCTAACACAACTCACTGTCCCAAATTTCATCAAAATCGGATAATAAATGTGGCTTTTGTGGGCCTAAGACCCTTAACCGGAGGATCGGTCTATATGTCAGCTATATCCAAATCTGAACCGATCTGGGACAATTTAACGAAGGAAGTCGAAGGGCCTAAGACAACTCACTGTCCCAAATTTCAGCAAAATCGGATAATAAATGTGGCTTTTATGGGCCTAAGACCCTAAATCTGAGGATCGGTCTATATGGCAGCTATATCCAAATCTGCACCGATCGGAGCCAAATTGACGAAGGATGTCGAAGGGCCTAAGACAACTCACTGTCCCAAATTTCAGCTAAATCGGATAATAAATGTGGCTTTTATGGGCCTAAGACCATAAATCGGCGGATCGGTCTATATGTCCTGCTTATGGACAAGAAAAGAATCCGTGCAAAATTTCAGCTCAATATCTCTATTTTTAAAGACTGTAGCGTGATTTCAACAGACAGACGGACGGACATGTCTAGATCGTCTTAGATTTTTACGCCGATCAAGAATATATATACTTTATAGGGTCGGAAATGGATATTTCGATGTGTTGCAAACGGAATGACAAAATGAATATACCCCCATCCTTCGGTGGTGGGTATAAAAATATGGTTTTAACATACTTTTGTGTAGTAATCTGTTACATAGGGTATGCATGAAACATGTCTTCAAAGTATGGTAAAGACGAATTTGCTTTGCATCCGTATTGCTTCTGATCAGCATTTGCTAATAACGTTTTTAGCTCATTGAACGAAGATCAAGTAAAACAATTCGTGCTTCACGAAAGCTAGAAATTGGCACGATCTTTATCCGATTGCTTTGAAGAGAGTTGAATATCTTCAGTTGAATTTATGTTTTTATACCCTCCACCATATACCATATACTAATTTCGTCATTCTGATTGTAACTACTCGAAATATTCGTCTGAGACCCCAATATATATACTTTATATATTCTTGATCGTCGTGAAATTTTATGTCGATCTAGCCATGTCCGTCCGTCTGTCCGTCCGTCCGTCCGTCCGTCCGTCTGTCTGTCGAAAGCACGCTAACTTCTGAAGGAGTAAAGCTAGCTGCTTGAAATTTTGCACAAATATTACTTATTAGTGTAGGTCGGTTGGTATTGTAAATGGGCCATATCGGTCCATGTTTTGATATAGCTGCCATATAAACCGATCTTGGGTCTTGACTTCTTGAGCCTCTAGAGTGCGCAATTCTTATCCGATTGGAATGAAATTTTGCACGACGTGTTTCGTTATTATAAACAACAACTGTGCTAAGTATGGTTCAAATCGGTCCATAACCTGATATAGCTGCCATATAAATCGATCTTGGGTCTTGACTTCTTGAGCCTCTAGAGTGCGCAATTCTTATCCGATTGGAATGAAATTTTGCACGACGTGTTTTGTTTTGATATCCAACAACTGTGCCAAGTATGGTTCAAATCGGTCCATAACCTTATATAGCTGTCATATAAACCGATCTTGGGTCTTGACTTCTTGAGCCTCTAGAGGGCGCAATTCTTATCCAATTTGAATGAATTTTGGCACGTAGTATTTTGTTATGATATCCAACAACTGTGCCAAATATGGTACAAATCAGTTCATAACCAGATATAGCTGTCATATAAACAGATCTGGGGACTTGACTTCTTGAGTTTCTAGAGGGCGCAATTCCTATCCGATTTGGCTGAAATTTCGCAAGACGTTTTTATACCCGCCACCATAAGAGGGGGGGTATACTAATTTCGTCATTCTGTTTGTAACTACTCGAAATATTCGTCTGAGACCCCATAAAGTATATATATTCTTGATCGTCGCGACATTTTATGTCGATCTAGCCATGTCCGTCCGTCTGCCCGTCCGTCCGTCCGTCTGTCTGTCGAAAGCACGCTAACTTCCGAAGGAGTAAAGCTAGCCGCTTGAAATTTTGCGCAAATACTTCTTATTAGTGTAGGTCGGTTGGTATTGTAAATGGGCCATATCGGTCCATGTTTTGATATAGCTGCCATATAAACCAATCTTGGGTCTTGACTTCTTGAGCCTCTAGCGTGCGCAATTCTTATCCGATCAGAATGAAATGTGGCACGACGTGTTTTGCTATGATATCCAACAACTGTGCCAAGTATGGTTGAAATAGCTACCATATAAACCGATCTTGGGTCTTGACTTCTTGAGCCTCTAGAGTGCGCAATTCTTATCCGATTGAAATGAAATTTTGCACGACGTGTTTTGTTATTATATACAACAACTGTGCCAAGTATGGTTCAAATCGGTCCATAACCTGATGTAGCTGCCATATAAACCGATCTTGGGTCTTGACTTCTTGAGCCTTTAGAGGGCACAATTCTTATCCGATTTAAATGAATTTTTGCACGAAGTATTTCGTTATGATATCCAACAACTGAGATCTGGCGATTCTGAAAATTAGGGTAAGGGGGAAGGACCCCCCCCCCACCCCACCCCCTTCAGATATCAAAAAATGTAGTACCCTATTTTCAAAAGCTAGCCGCTTGAAATTTTGCACAAATACTTCTTATTAGTGTAGGTCGGTTGGTATTGTAAATGGGCCATATCGGTCCATGTTTTGATATAGCTGCCATATAAACCGATCTTGGGTCTCGACTTCTTGAGCCTCTAGAGTGCGCAATTCTTATCCGATTGGAATGAAATTTTGCACGACGTGTTTCGTTACGATTTGGCTGAAATTTCTCAAGACGGTTTTTATTGTTACTTTCAACAACTATGTCAAATAAAGTACAAGTCGGTTCATAACCTGATATAGCTGCCATATAAACCGATCTGGGATCTTGACTTCTTGAACCTCTAGAGGTCGCAATTATTATCCGATTTGCCTGAAATTTTGTACGACGGATTCTCTCATGACCATTAACATACGTGTTTATTATGGTCTGAATCGGTCTATTGGCCGATACAGCTCCCATATAAATCGATCTCTCTATTTTAATTCTTGAGCACACAAAGGGCGCAATTCTTATTCGAATTGGCTGACATTTTACACAGGTCTCCAACATAAATATAATTTAATTGTGGTCCAAACCGGACCATATCATAATATCGCTCTAATAGCAGAGCAAATCTTTTCCTATATCCTTTTTTTTTTGCCTAAGAAGAGATGCCGGGAAAAGAACTCGACAAATGCGATCGATGGTGGAGGGTATATAAGTTTCGGCCCGGCCGAACTTAGCACGCTTTTACTTGTTTCTTTTGTTGTTGTTTTATAATTTAAAGCGCAGTATTCTTAAAAGATTTTGGACTGAATTCAAATTTAAATACTTTTATTATACCCTCCACCATAAGATGGGGGGTATACTAATTTCGTCATTCTGTTTGTAACTACTCGAAATATCCGTCTGAGACCCCATAAAGTATATATATTCTTGATCGTCGTGACATTTTACGTCGATCTAGCCATGTCCGTCCGTCTGTCCGTCCGTCCGTCCGTCCGTCCGTCCGTCCGTCTGTCTGTCGAAAGCACGCTAACTTCCGAAGGAGTAAAGCTAGCCGCTTGAAATTTTGCACAAATACTTCTTATTAGTGTAGGTCGGTTGGTATTGTAAATGGGCCATATCGGTCCATGTTTTGATATAGCTGCCATATAAACCGATCTTGGGTCTTGACTTCTTGAGCCTCTAGCGTGCGCAATTCTTATCCGATCACAATGAAATTTTGCACGACGTGTTTTGCCATAACATCCAACAACTGTGCCAAGTATAGTTCAAATCGGTTCATAACCTGATATAGCTGTCATATAAACCGATCTTGGGTCTTGACTTCTTGAGCCTCTAGAGTGCGCAATTCTTATCCGATTGGAATAAAATTTTGCACGACATGTTTTGTTATTATATCCAATAACTGTGTCAAGTATGGTTCAAATCGGTCAATAACCTGATATAGCTGCCATATAAACCGATCTTGGGTCTTGACTTCTTGAGCCTCTGGAGGGCGCAATTCTTATCCGATTGGAATGAAATTTCGTACGACGTGTTTTGTTATGATACCCAACAACTGTGCCAAGTATGGTTTAAATCGGTCTATAACCTGATGTAGCTGCCATATAAACCGATCTTGGGTCTTGACTTCTTGAGCCTCTAGAGGGCACAATTCTTATCCGATTTGAATGAATTTTTGCACGATGTATTTCGTTATGATATCCAACAACTGTGCCAAATATGGTTGAAATCGGTCCATAACCTGATATAGCTGTCATATAAACAGATCTGGGGATTTGACTTCTTGAGCTTCTAGAGGGCGCAATTCCTATCTGATTTGGCTGAAATTTTGCATGACGTATTTTATTTTTACTTTCAACAACTGTCAAATAAGGTTCACATCGGTCCATGTTTTGATATAGCTGCCATATAAACCGATCTGGGATCTTGACTTCTTGACCCCTAGAGGTCGCAATTATTATCCGATATGCCTGAAATTTTGTACGATGGATCCTCTCATGACCATCAACAAACGTGTTTATTATGGTCTGAATCGGTCTATAGCCCGATACAGATCCCATATAAATCGTTCTCTCTATTTTACTTCGTGAGCACCAATGGGCGCAATTTTATACGAATTGGCTGAAATTTTACACAAGTGTCCAACATATTATTTAATTGTGGTCCGAACCGGACCATATCTTGATATCGTTTTAATAGCAGAGCTACTCTTTTCTTATATCCTTTTTTGCCGAAGAAGAGATACCGGGAAAAGAACTCGACAAATGCGATCCATGGTGGAGGGTATATAAGATTCGGCCCGGCCGAACTTAGCACGCTTTTACTTGTTTTATTTCATTTATTTTATTAATTAATTACTATAAAACGCCATATAAGTCTGAGCTTTGTATGTAAAATAATAAAAAAATATCAATTATTTTTTGGAGCATTAGTCGCAGAAAACGGTGCTTTCATTGAAAACATTCCTTGCATGAAAAAAGCAAATTAAATTTGTGCTGCTAATGTTCCATTTTTGCTATTAAACAAGAAGCGCATTTTGGATCTTTAAACAATCGCATTTAAGTGGGACATCGCCCACAAAAATCATGCATGCCGAAAGCAACGGTGTATGCTAATGTCACGATAGTTTTAACTTACACTATAGTGTTTAGGGGTGCAATATTTTCTGCTGGGGTGTCTCACTGCGGCACGCCGTTCCGACTCGGATATACAAGGGAGGGAGCTTACCATTGAGCTTAAACTTGAATCGGACTGAACTCATTGACATGTGAGAAGTTTGTCCCTTTTCCTAAATGCAATATTCATGGGGAACTTTGCATTCACTGCTAGACTATGAAATCTTAGGAGATCGGTATATATGGCAATTATACCCAAATATGGTTGCATTTATAATGTGTGTTTGGCAAAGATGTTGGAGCTCTAATACAACTCACTGCTGAAAATTTCAGCAAAATCAAGCAAAGATATTGTTTTGCATTTTTCATTCAACCCAAAACACTCCAAATCATGTATGTATGTGTTTTGACGCAACAAGACAGCAACAACAGATAACGGAATTCCAAAATGCAGAGCAACCGCCAATCCAAAAAACATTTCCTTCCAACATGTGCAATTTTTGTGTAATGAATTTATCCCCCTTATTCTTTGGGATGTCTTATAAAATGTCAATCCTGTAACGAATTATATTATATACTAGCTGACCCGGCCCGCTCCGCTGCGCCTCTTTTACTTTATATGGTACAAAATTTTCATTTGAATATTAATTTTCGACAATTAAATTTGTTTTAGTGAAATACAATGCTAACTTGACTAACAATTTAACAATATAAGTGCCTTTATCTGAATCGCATATGATCTTTATTGGTCTACAAATTTAAGTTTGGATGTAAGGTGTACTCCATTCTTTAAATACTTCATTTCTGCCCAATATTCTCATGATGTCTGATTTAGGGGTGTTTTCGGGCGTGATGTGATCCCCATGGCCCTGAAAAAATATCAGCATCGTGCTCTTCCTTTGCCATTGGCTTAAGAGGAGTTTACAGGATGAGGCGTCCCCCAAACACATCGCTCCAAAATATGTTATGAAATTCGTTTTCTAATCTTAAATACCTTTCACTTGAGCCACATATTGGCATGGTCAAAAAATGTTTACCCTTTAGGGGTGTTTTGGGAAAGGGGTGATGCCCTAAATAGATGGTCCTACATTTGGATATAAAATTCGTATTCTACTCCCAAATACATTTATTTGAGCCCCATATTGCGATAGTCAGTAAAAAATTGCTGATCGGGGGTATTTTGGGAAAGGGGTAGACCCCCAGAAAATTGTGCCCGAAAATGGGTATCAATTTTTACTCTACCCCCCAGTACCTTTCATTTAAGGTCCACATTAACATGGTCGGTAAGTATGCCCGATTTAGGGGTGTTTTGGGGATTGTGGTGGTCCCCCAAACACTAAGCCCGGAAAATATATCAGCAATGTGCTCTATTCTCATATATCTATATATCATTTATTAGAACTCCATATTGCCATTGCCCTCAAAATTGGATATCAAATTCGTTTTCTAAACTGATTTAAACTCCTTATTGCAAAAGTCAGCAAATATGTCCGGTTTGGGGTATTGGCCCTAAAAACTATGAATATTTAGTTCCCCTCTCTTTAAGACCCAAATTGTCTTGGTGAGCAAATACGTCTTATTTGACGTGGTCTACTCCCACATACCTTTAATTTGGGCCCCGTATTTCCTTAGTCGGCAAACATGATCGGCTGGGGGGTGATTTGGGGGATAGACGGCCACTCAGTGAGTTGGCCTTGAAAATATATATCGGATTCGTGTTCCACTTTAAAAACCCTCTTATTTGAGCCTCATATTGCAATAGTCAGAAAATACTTACTATTTGGGTGGTGTTGTGGGGGTTTCGTTTCCCGAATATTGATATAAAATTCGTGCTTTACTCCCAAAGACCTTTCATTTGAGCCCCATATTGCTATGGTCGTAAATTTGTCCCCTTTGGGTGATGTTTTTGGTGAGAGGCGCCCCCCAAACACTTGCTCAAATATTTGGATATCAGATTAGTATTCTACAATAAAATACCGTACCCCATATTCCCATGGTCAGTAAATAAGTCCTGTTTGGAGGGTGTTTTGGGAAAGGGGTGGACCCCCAGAAACGTGGTCCCACATTTGGATATCAAATTCGTATTCTACTCGAAATACCTTTCATTTGAGTTCCATATTGCCATGGTCGGTAAATATGTCCGATTTAGGGTTGTTTTGGGGCTTGGTGTGGTCCCCCTAGCACTTGGTCCGACAACTGGATATCAGATACGTTTTCTTATCCTAAATACCTTTCATTTGAGTCCAATATTGTCGTGATTGGTCTAAATATATGTTTGGTAGGTTTTAGGGGGAGTGGCAGCCACCCGAGGTACCCCACACCCGAAATTTTGATAAAAAATTTTTATTTTTAGGGTATTATATGGGAGCACACAAAATTTCGCTTCAATCGCACCACCCAACTCCGAGATCTGGCGTTTCTGATAATTAGGTTAAGGGGGAGGGTCCGCCCACCCTTGGATTGGAATGAAATTTTGCACGACATGTTTTGGTATAATATCCAACAAGTGTGCCAAGTATGGTTCAAATCGGTTCATAACCTGATATAGCTGTCATATAAACCGATCTGGGGTCTTGACTTCGTGAGTCTCTAGAGGGCGCAATTCTTATCCGATTTGAATGAATTTTTGCACGAAGTATTTTGTTATGATACCCAACAACTGCGCCAATTATGGTTCAAATCGGTTTATAACCTGATATAGCTGTCATATAAACCGATCTGGGGACTTGACTTCTTGAGTTTCTAGAGGACGCAATTCGTATCCGATTTGGCTGAAATTTTGTACGACGGATCCTCTCTTGACCATCAACATACGTGTTTATTATGGTCTGAATCGGTTTGTAGCCCGATACAGCTCCCATATAAATCGATCTCTCTATTTTATTTCTTGAGCCCCCAAAGGGCGCAATTCTTATTCGAATTGGCTGACATTTTACACAGGTCTGCAACATATAATTTAATTGTGGTCCAAACCGGACCCTATCTTGATATCTCATAGCAGACTAAATATTTTCTTATATCCTTTTTTGCCTAAGAAGAGATGCCGGGAAAAGAACTCGACAAATGCGATCCATGGTGGAGGGTATATAAGATTCGGCCCGGCCGAACTTAGCACACTTTTGCTTGTTAGATATAAGACTAGCTGAAACGGGCCCGCTCTGCTGCGCCTTATTTTATTTTATATGGAACAAACTTATCATTTGAGTATTTATTTTCGATAATTAAATAGCTTTTGGTGAAATACCATGCTTTGAAAATGTTATATGTATATCGCTTGACTAACAGTATAACAATATAAGTGGCTATATCTGAATCCCATATTATTTTTATTGGTCTATGAATTCGTTCGGAGGGTTAAGGGTCATTTAAGTTTGTATGTTAGATGTACTCCATTCTTTAAGACTTTACTTGAGCTCGATATTCCCGTGGGGATTTTGGAAGTGGAGTGGGTTGGTGGGTTTCGGGGGATCCCAGTGCGGACTTCCGAAAGTGGGTATGAATTTCGTACTCTACTCCCAAATACCTTTTATTGGCCTCTTATTACCATGATCGGTAAATATGTATGTCCAATTTACGGGTGTTTTCGGGGGTGAGGTGGTCCGCCGACACTTAGCTCTGAAAAAATATCAGCATTGTGCTCTTCTCGCAAATACCACTTATTAAAACTCCATATGAGTTTATGGGATGAGTTGTCCTCAAACATTTGGCCGAAAAATTGGTTACCAAAGTTTTCTTATCTCAAATGCATTTTATTTCAGCCACATATTGGCAAGGTCGGTATATTTTTACTCTTTGGGAGGTGTTTTGGGGAAGAGGCTGCGCCCCAAATACATGGTCCCAAATTTTGATATCAGATTCGTATTCTACTCCCAAATACCTTTGTTTGTTTGGGACCAGAAAATAGGGCCCGAAACAGGGTACCAATTTCATGCTCTACTCCCCAAAACCTTTCATTTGAGCCTCACATTGACATGGTCGGTAAATAGGTCCGATTTAGGAAGAGGGGTGGTCCCCCAAATACTTAGACCTGAAAATATATTATTTCGTATTATTTCCAATATCATTTATTTGAACTGTATTTTGTCATTGGCCTCAAAAATTAAAATCGAATTCTCTTTAAAACCCATATTGTCATGGCGCAAATAAGTCCTATTTTGGGGTTGTTATGGAGGTGGGATGTTCACTAGACAGTTGGTCCCAAATTTTTATATTCGTTGTCTACTCCCAAATACCTTTTATTTGTGCCTCATATTTCCATAGTCGGCAAACATAGTCGGTTTGGGAGGTGTTTTGGTGGATGGGGCTGACATTCAGGGACTTGGCCCTGAAAATATATATCAGATCTAAAATACCTCCTTGTTGCAATGGCCAGCAAATACATACTATTTGGTTGGTGTTATGGAGGTGGTATGGCCCAATAGACACTTTTCCCGAATATTGGTACCAGATTCTTGCTTTACTCCCAAAGACCTTTCAGTTGAGCCCCATATTGCTATGCTCGTAAATTTGTTCTCTTTTGGGGGATCTTTTTGGCGAGGGGCGGTTCCCAAATACTTTAACTCGCATTTGGGTATCAGATTGGTATTCTACACACGAATAACTTAAATTTAAGCCCTATATTGCCATAGTCAGTATATAAGTCCTGTTTGGGGTGGTTTTGGGAAAGGGGGGCACCGCCGGAAACTTGGCCCTAAATTAGGATATCATATTCGTATTCTACTCGCAAAAACCTTTCACTCATATTGTCGAATATTGCCATGGTCGGTATATATGTCCGATTTAGGGGTGTTTTGGGGGTTAGGATGGTGCCCCAAACACTGGGTCCAACAATTGGATATCTGAAATATTTTCTTTTCTTAAAAACCTTACATTTGAGTCTCATATTGTCATGATTGGTCCATGTATATATTTGGTAGGTTTTGTAGATGGGGCGGCTCCCTTAGGTATCTCATCTGAAATTTGGACACCAAGTTTTTGTTTTTAGGTTACTATAAGAGAGCACACTAAATTTCGTTTAAATCGCACCACCCATCTCCGAGATCTGGCGTTTCCGAAAATAACGTTAAGGGGAACGGCAATGATGTGGTTTAGATTGATTTGATGTAGGTATTACATGTAGGGTATAACAACTACACCACTACTGTAGTACTATAATTTAGTGAACTTGTGTGTAACACCTAGAAGGAAGAGAGATTGACCCATTGATAAGTATAGCGATCGACTCAGAATCACTTTCGGATTCGATTTAGCTATGTCCGTCAGTCCATGTTAATTTTGTGTATAAAGTACAGGTCGCAATTTTCATCCGTCGTCATCAAATTTTGTACAAGCAGCCATAGAGATTTAGATATGGCTCCCATATATATGTTCGTCCGGTTTAGACTAGAATTGCAATTGTATCCTCATTTGTAAACCGATTCTCACGAAATATTGCACGGGGAGTTCTCTTATATGTCTCGACATTATTGGTGAATTTCATAGAAATTGGCTCAGATTTAGATGAATCTCCCATGTATTGCTCGTCCGATTTGAACTAAATCTGCAATTATATCATTCATTAATTTGTAAAACGATACTCACAAAATTTTGCACGAGTGATTATCTTATAAGTCTTGACATTATTGGTGAATTTCATAGAAATCGGTTCAGATTTAGATATAGCTCCCATATATATGTACGTCCGATTTGGACTAGTATTGCAATAATTTGTTCGTTTGTTAACTGATTCATACCAAAATTGTTACAAAGGATTCCCTTATGACTCCCGGTACTGCTATTGAATTTAATAGAAATCGGTTCAGATTTAGATATAGCTCATTTATATATTTTCGTCCGATTTTGATAAATAGTCAATAATATAGTAATTGGTTAACCGATCTTCACAAAATTTGGCACGAAGATTTCTCTCATAACGCTTCTAATGACTGTAGAATTTCATAGAAATTTGTTTCAGTTTTAGATACACCGCCCGATTTCACTTTCCAGGCCTTTGCTAGTCCATTTACCAATCGACCTTCTCAAAAATTTGCACAACGATTTACCCTATATCTCCTACAACATGTACGGATTTTTATCGTGATTCTACATATCAAATTTAAGCAAAATTTAAATTCGAAAACTAAGCCTGCATGTACAATGTGGTGTAGGGTATCAAAATGTTGGCTTCGCTCGATTTTAGACCGTCCTTACTTGTTATAACCTACACCACTACTGTGGTACAGGGTATTATAATTTTTAAACCCTCCACCATAAGATGGGGGGTATACTAATTTCGTCATCCTGATTGTAACTACTCGAAATATTCGTCTGAGACCCCATAAAGTATATATATTCTCGATCGTCGTGAAATTTTGTGTCGATCTAGCCATGTCCGTCCGTCCGTCCGTCTGTCCGTCCGTCCGTCCGTCCGTCCGTCCGTCCGTCCGTCTGTCTGTCGAAAGCACGCTAACTTCCGAAGGAGTAAAGCTAGCCGCTTGAAATTTTGCACAAATACTTCTTATTAGTATAGGTCGGTTGGTATTGTAAATGGGCCATATCGGTCCATGTTTTGATATAGCTGCCATATAAACCGATCTTGGGTCTTGACTTCTTGAGCCTCTAGAGTGCGCAATTCTTATCCGATTGGGATGAAATTTTGCACGACGTGTTTTGTTATGACATCCAACAACTGTGTCAAGTATGGTTCAAATCGGTTTGTAGCCTGATATAACTGCCATATAAACCGATCTTGGGTCTTGACTTCTTGAGCCTCTAGAGTGCGCAATTCTTATCCGATTGGAATGAAATTTTGCACGACGTGTTTTGTTATTATATTCAACTACTGTGCCAAGTATGGTTCAAATCGGTTCATAACCTGATATAGCTGCCATATAAACCGATCTTGGGTCTTGACTTCTTGAGCCTTTAGAGGTCCCAATTATTATCCGATTTGCCTGAAATTTTGTACGATGGATTCTCTCATGACCATCAAAATACGCATTTATTATGGGCTGAATCGGTCTATAGCCCGATACATCTCCCATATAAATCGATCTCTCTATTTTACTTCCTGAGCCCCCAAAGGGTGCAATTCTTATTCGAATTGGCTGACATTTTACACAGATCTCCAACATATAATTTTATTGTGGTCCAAACCGGACCATATCTTGATATCGCTCTAATAGCAGAGCAAATCTTTTCTTATATCCTTTATTTGCCTAAGAAGAGATGCCGGGAAAAAAACTCGACAAATGCGATCCATGGTGGAGGGTATATAAGATTCGACCCGGCCGAACATAGCACGCTTTTACTTGTTATGCCTAAGAAGAGATGCCGGGAAAAGAACTCGACAAATTCGATCCATGGTGGAGGGTATATAAGATTCGGCCCGGTCAAACTTAGCACGCTTTTACTTGTTTTAATTTATTTAGGGCATTACCCCTTTCCCAAAACACCCCTAAAGTGTAAACATTTTTTGACCATGCCAAAATGTGGCTTAAATGGGGCGATGTGTTTGTGGGACGCCTCATCCTGTCAACTCCTCTTAAGCCAATGGCAAAATGGGGTTTTAATAGATGGCATTTGAGAGAGTTAGCATGGTATTTCACTAAAAGATCTTTAATTGATGAAAACTAATATTCAAAGGAAAATTTTGTACCATATAAAGTAAAAGAGGCGCAGCGGAGAGGGCCCGGGTCAGCTATTTTATATATAAAAATCATTTGTTTGTTTGTTTGTTTGCTTGTTAGTTAGTTAGTTAGTTAGTTAGTTAGTTAGTTAGTTAGTTAGTTTGTTTGTTTGTTTATTTGTTTGTTTGTGTGTTCCTTATAGACTCAGAAACAGCTGAACCGATTTTCTTGAAATTTTCACAGACGGTGCATAATGACCCCGTGGTGAAAATAGGGTACTACACTTTTGATATCTGAAGGGAGGCAGACACTCCCCCTTTCCCTAATTTTCAGAAACGCCTGATCTCAGAGACGGGTGGTGCGATTTAAGCGGAATTTTGTGTGCTCTCATATAGTACCTTAAAAATAAATATTTGGTATCCAAATTTCGGATGGGGTACCTAGGGGGGCTGCCCCACCCTAAAACCTACCAAACATATATTTAGACCAATCACGACAAAATGGAACTCAAATGAAAGGTATTTAGGATAAGAAAACGTATCTGATATCCAATTGTCGGACCAAGTGCTAGGGCGACCACCCCAAGCCCCAAAATACCCCTAAATCGGAAATTTTTACCGACCATGGTCATTTGGCACTCAAATTAAAGGTATTTGCGAGTAGAAAACGAATCTAATATCCAAATGTGGGACTACGTTTCTGGGGGTTAACCCCTTCCCCAACACAACCCCAAACTGGACTTATTTACTGACCATGGAATATGGGGCTTAAATAAAAGGTTTTTGAATGTAGAATACGAATCTGATATCCAAATGTGAGACCAAGTGTTTGGGGGGTCCCCTCTCACCAAAAACATCCCCCAAAAGGGACAAATTTATGACCATAGCAATATGGGGCTCAAATGAAAGGTCTTTGGGAGTAAAGCACAAATTTGATATATCAATATTCGGAAAAGTATCTATGGGGCCACTCCACCCCACAACATCACCCAAATAGTAAGTACAAGATTTTCTGACTATTGCAATATGAATCTCAAATAAGAGGGTTTTTAAAGTGGAACCTGAATCCGATATATATCTTCAAGGCCAAATCACTGAGTGGCCGCCCGTCCCCCAAAACACCCCTAAATCGGGCATATTTACCCACCATGTAAATGTGGAGCTTAAATGAAAAGTATTGGGGGTAGAGCAAGAATTGGTACCCTTTTTCGCAGGAATTGTTATCCAAAATACCCCACAAACAGACATTTTTTAGTGACCATCGCAATATGGGGCGCAAATAAAGGTATTTGGGAGTAGAATACGAATTTGATATCCAAATGTAGGACCATATATTCAGGGCCTCACCCCTTCGACCATGGCAATATGTAGCTCAAAGAATGGAGTACACCTTACATCCAAACCTAAATTCGTAGACCAATAAAGATCATATGGGATTCAGATAAAGACACTTATATTGCTAAACTGTTAGTCAAGCGATATACTATTTTCGTAGCATGGTATTTCACTAAAAGATCTTTAATTGTCGAAAATAAATATTCCAAGGAAACGTTTGTTCCATATAAAGTAAAAGAAGGCGCAGCGGAGCGGACCCGCGTCAGCTAGTCTTATATAAAATTCAATTTGTGTTTGTTTGTATGTTTGTCTGTTTGTTTGTTCGTTTGTTCCGTATAGACCCAAAAATGGCTGAACCGATTACCTTTAAATTTCCACTGATTGTGTAGGTTGGTCTGGAAGGAAACAAAGGCTATATAATTTTTATACCCACCACCGAAGGATGGAGGTATATTCATTTTGTCATTCCGTTTGCAACATATCGAAAGATCCATTTCCGACCGAATAAAGTATGTATATTCTTGATCTGCGTAAAAATCTAAGACGATCTAGCCATGTCCGTCCGTCTGTCTGTTGAAATCATGCTACAGCAGGTTAAGTTCGAAGATGGGCTATATCAGACAATACTTTCATATAGCCACCATATAGACTGATCTGCCGATTTAGCGGCTTAGGCCCATAAAAGCCACATTTATTTTCCGATTTTTTCTGAAATTTTGAACAGTGAGTTTTGTAAGGCCCTTCGACATCCTTCCTCAATTGGGCGCAGATCGTTCCAGATTTAGATATAGCTGCCACGTAGACCGATCTCTCGGTTTAAGGTCTTGCGCCCATAAAAGGCGCATTTATTGTCCGATTTTGCCAAAATTTGGGATAGTGAGTTGTGTTAGACCCTTCGACATCCTTCTTCAACTTGGTCCAGATCGGTTTAGATTTGAACATAGCTGCCATATAGACCGATCTCTCAATTTAAGGTTTTGGCCACAAAAAAGGCGCATTTATAATTTAATTTGACTGAAATTTCACACAATGACTTATGTTAGGTTTTTCGACATCCGTGTCGTATATGGTTCAAATCATTTTATTTTAAGATAAAGCTAATTGAACAATGACTTATACTTATTAGTATTTGGTCCAAATCGGAACATATTTCGATATAGCTGCTATGGGGCATAAGGTATGCATTTTTCACCGGATTTTGACGAAAGGTGGTTAACATATGTACCCGAGGTGGTATCTAAAATTCGGCACAACCGAACTTAACTCCTTTTTACTTGTTTTATATCGGGAGGCTTGTTTTAGGGTCATTTAAGTTTGGATATTAGATGTCCTCCATTCGTAAATATTTTTTTGAGCCCGATATTTTCATGGGGACTCTAGTAGTGAGAGCCAAATATTGTCATGATCGGTAAATACGTTTGTCCGATTAAGGGGTGTTTTGGGGGGTGACGTGGTCCACCAGACATTTGGTCCTGAAAAAACTATCAGCAATATGCTCTGATGATTGACATGGTCGGTAAATATGGCCGATTTAGGGGTGTTTTAGGGAGTGAGTTGGTCCCCAATTCACTGGTCCCCCATCCACAAGTCCCAAATTGTCTTGGTGAGCAAATTTTCGTAAAATTTTCGTTTTTGGGGAGGGGCGGCTTCCTCAACAATTGGTTCCACATTTGTAAATCAGATTCGTATTCTACACATAAATTCTTTTCATTTAAGCCCCATATTGCCATGGTCAGTAAATATGTCTTATTTTGGGGTGTTTTATGGGTTGGGGTGGTCCACCAAAACACTTGGTCCGACAGTTGGATATCATATACGTTTTCTAATCTTAATTACCTTTCATTTGAGTCCCATATTGTCGTGATCGGTCTATATATATATATATTTGGTAGATTTTTGGGGTGGGGAGCCCACCAAGGTACCCCATCCGAAATTTGGATACCAAATTTTTGTTTGAAGGTTACTATAAGAGAGCACACAAAACTTCGTTTAAATCGCACCACCTATCTCCGAGATCTGGCGTTTCTGATAATTTGGGTAAAGGTGAGGGGGTGGACCCTTCATATTGTAGTACCCTATTATAACCACGGGATCATTATGCACCATCCGTGAAAAATTCAAGAAAATCGGTTCAGCAGTCTTTGAGTCTATAAGGAAAACACAAACAAACAAACCGACAAACGAACACAAATTGCTTTTTATATATACAACTAGCTGAGCCCCGCTCACTCTGCTGCGCCTGATAATGCTATGTTGGAGGAAAGTACTCTTAATTTGGAAATTTCTGCCTAATTTCATCTCTAAGACCCAGAGACTTGGTCTCAAAAGTGGATGTCAATTTCGTGCTCTACTCCCAAAGACCTTTCATTTAAAATCCATACTGCCGGTAAATATGTCCGATTTGAGGGGTTTTTTGGGGGTGGGGATATCGGATTTGCTTTCTTCTCTTAAATACCTTTAATTTTATACCCATATTGTAGTGATTGGTCTGTAAATCCGTCTGGCTGGTTTTGGGGTGGGCACCCCTCCTAGACACCTAATCACAAATTTTGATAGCAACTTTTTGATTTTAGATT
This sequence comes from Stomoxys calcitrans, assembly GCF_963082655.1. Taxonomy (NCBI): domain Eukaryota; kingdom Metazoa; phylum Arthropoda; class Insecta; order Diptera; family Muscidae; genus Stomoxys; species Stomoxys calcitrans. The sequence continues at coordinate 85,902,562 of NC_081552.1, read as the reverse complement.
AATGTATGTGTGCCAACAAAATTTCGCTTCACTAGCACTACCCATCTCCGAGATCTGGAGTTTTTGAAAATTATTTTTAAGGCCCGTCTTAGAGTGGGAAAGTTAAAAAATAATACCGCAAACAACCGCAACGAAGTCATAACGAAGAAAAGTGCTGTATGATCAGTTTTGACCACTCTGCCCTCTTTCTGCTTATGTTTGCTTTTCCAAATTAGCGCCATTTACTGGCTGTTTTCAATTAGATCAACAAAATCCAATCCAAAACATCCAGTAGATGGCGCTAACTTTAATATTAGTGCTATTTCTCGTTTGGAGTGGGTTATCGCCTATTACATTGATCATCATTTGATAGTTGTCTATAAATGACCATATGACTGTTTATTAAATAGTCATCATTTAGTCCTTTTAAGTCAAACCAAATTGCCATATTAGACGATTTTCTTAAGTAAAGAACTAATTTGCCAGTCTATATATTTGATGCGGTGGCGATAGTTCTTATTATTAAACCATGTAAAACTTTTGAACTAAAAAGTGTTGCCGTTTGGTCTTTATATCGATGAGCTAAAAATGGTTGCAATCTTAACGTAAAGGTTTGCAACTCCTCCTATCGCGCTGAACGTCATAATATTATGTGTGTCGCCACACATTAATTAAATTACACAGTGTCCTGTTAGGTCATTATGATTGATCGACTATTTTGGGCTGAGATGGTCTATATATATGAGCAGATTGAAAATATCAGATTCGCAGTCCACAACCTTACACCTTTAATTTAACCATATATTTTCATATATCTATATATCATTTATTTGATTACAATATTGCCATTGGCCTCAAAATTGGATATCAAATTCGTTTTCTAATCTCAAATACCATTCATTTAAACCCCTTATTGCAAAAGCCAGGTTTGGTTTGGGGTATGGGCGCTAAAAACTGTCAATATCGAGCTCCACTGTCTTGGAGACCCAAATTGTCTTGGTGAGCAACCACATCATATTTGAGGGTTGTAATGGTGGTGGGACGTCCCCTTGACAGTTTGTCCCTAATATTGATATCAGATACGTGGTGTACTCCCAAAAACCTTTAATTGGAGCCCCATATTTCCATAGTCGGCAAACATGACCGGCTTGGGGGGGTGTTTTGGGGGATGGGGGGCCACTCAGTGAGTTGGCCTTGAATATATATATCGGATTCGTGTTCTACTCAAAAAACCCTTAAAAAAAACTTATTTGAGCCTCATATTGCAACAGTCAGCAAATACTTCGTATCTGGGTGGTGTTGTAGGAGTGGGGTGGCCCCATAGACGCTTTTCCAGAATATTGATATCAGATTCGTGCTTTACTCCCAAAGACTTTTCATTTGAGCCCCATATTGCTATGGTGGTAAATTTGTCCCCTTTGTCCCATATTTGGATATCAGATTCCAATTCTAATATCAATTTGGATATTAGATTCGTATTCTACTCTCAAATACTTTTCATTTGAGTCCCATATTGCCATGGTCAGTAAATAAGTCTTGTTTGGGGGATGTTGTGGGGAAGGGGTGGACTACCAGAAATGTGGTCTCACATTTGGATATTAGATTCGTATTCTACTCTCAAATACCTTTCATTTGAGTCCCATATTGCCATGGTTTGTAAATATGTCCGACTTAGGGATGTTTTGGGGGTTAGGGTGGTCCCCCTAACACTTGGTCCGACAATTGGATATCAGATAAGTTTTCCTATTCCAAAGACCTTTCATTTGAGTCCCATATTGTGGTGATCGGTGTAAATATATGTTTGGTAGGTTTTAGGGAGGGGCGGCCCCCCTAGGTACCCCATCAGAAATATGGATACCAAATTTTTGGTTTTTGGAAACTATATGAGAGCACACAAAATTTCGCTTAAATCGCACAACCCCTCTCCGAGATCTGGTATTACTGAAAATTATGTTAAGGGGAAGGGTCCGCCCCCTTTAGATATCAAACAGGTAAAAGCGTGCTAAGTTCGGCCGGACCGACTCTTATATACCCTCCACCATGGATCGCATTTGTCGAGTTCTTTTCCCAGCATCTCTTCTTAGGCAAAAAAGGATATAAGAAAAGATTTGCTCTGCTATGAGAGCGATATCAAGATAGGGTCCGGTTTGAACCACAATTAAATTATATGTTGGAGACCTGTGTAAAATGTCAGCCAATTCGAATAAGAATTGCGCCTTTTGGGGGCTCAAGAAGTAAAATAGAGAGATCGATTTATATGAGAGCTGTATCGGGCTATAGACCGATTCAGACCATAATAAACACGTATGTTGCAAATCGGACAATAATTGCGACCTCCAGAGGCTCAAGAAGTCAAGATGCCAGATCGGTTTATATGGCAGCTATATCAGGTTATGAACCGATTTAAACCTTATTTGACACATTTGTTGAAAGAAAAAATTAAAAAAGTTATGCAAAATTTCAGCCAAATCAGATAGGAATTGCGCCCTCTAGGGACTCAAGAAGTCAAGACCCAAGATCGGTTTATATGACAGCTATATCAGGTTATGAACCGATTTGAATCATACTTGGCACACTTGTTGGATATTATAACAAAATATGTCGTTCATTCCAATCGGATAACAATTGCGCCCTCTAGAAGCTCAAGAAGTCAAGTCCCCAGATCTGTTTATATATGAAAGCTATACCAGGTTATGAACCGATTTGAGCCATACTTGGCGCAGTTGTTTGATATCATAACAAAATACTTCGTGCATATCGGATAAGAATTGCCCCCTCTAGAGGCTCAAGAAGTCAAGACCCCAGATCGGTTTATATGACAGCTATATCAGGTTATGAACCGATTAGACCATACTTGGCACAGTTGTTGGATATCATAACAAAACACGTATTGCAAAATTTCATCCCAATCGGATAAGAATTGCGCACTCTAGAGGCTCAAGAAGTCAAGACCCAAGATCGGTTTATATGGCAGCTATATCAGGTTATCGACCGATTTGAACCATACTTGGCACAGTTGATGGATATCTTAACAAAACGCGTCATGCCAATCGGATAAGAATTGCGCACTCTAGAGGCCCAAAAATTTAAGACCCAAGATCGGTTTATATGGCAGCTATATCAAAACATGGACCGATATGGCCCATTTACAATACCAACCGACTTACACTAATAAGAAGTATTTGTGCAAAATTTCAAGCGGCTAGCCTTACTCCTTCGGAAGTTAGCGTGCTTTCGACAGACAGACGGACGGACGGACATGGCCAGATCGACATGAAATGTCACGACGATCAAGAATATATATACTTTATGGAGTCTCAGATGAATATTTCGAGTAGTTACAAACAGAATGACGAAAATAGTATACCCCCCATCCTATGGTGGAGGGTATAAAAATGTAGTACCCTATTTTCACCACGGGATCACTATGCACCATCTGTGAAAATTTCAAGAAAATCGGTTCAGCTGTTTCTGAGACTATAAGGAACACACAAACAAACAATCAAACAAACAAACACTAATTGATTTTTATATATAAGATAGGGTCGGAAATGGGTATTTCGATGTGTTGCAAACGGAATAACAAAATGAATATACCCCTATCCCTCGGCGGTGGATATGAAAACAAATTTAGTGAACTATGACGTAAGTTTTTATACTGAAGTCTTAAATGGATAATGATTATTGTCGCTAATATTATTAACGGAAATCCTGTGCAGAAAATTTTTTTCTGATATTTACGCCATAAGTAAGCCGAAGATACTTACCCATGCGCTACGGTGACATCATATAGGCCCACAGGAGTGGAAATTCGATTGAATTCAAAAATAGACAAAATTATGATAATGTGATGAGAATCAACAGCTAGCATCATCAACAACAACTTCACCGCCATTCATTAGGGGATAGAAATTATTTGAATAGCCAAGCAAACCTGAACAAAGAACAAGTAAAAGCGTGCTAAGTTCGGCCGGGCCGAATCTTATATAGCCTCCGCCATGGATCGCATTTGTCGAGTTCTTTTCCCGGCATCTCTTTTTAGGCAAAAAAATGATTTTCTCTGCTTTTGGAGCGATATCAAGATATGGTCCGATTTGGACCACAATTAAATTATATGTTGGAGACCTCTGTAAAATGTCAGCCAATTCGAATAAGAATTGCGCCCTTTGCGGCTCAAGAAGTAAAATAGAGAGATCAATTTATATGGGAGCTGTATCGGGCTATAGACCGCTTCAGACTATAATAAACACGTATGTTGATGGTCATGAGAGAATCCGTCGTACAAAATTTCAGGCAAATCGGATAATAATTGCGACCTCTAGAGGCTCAAAAAGTCAAGATCCCAGACCGGTATATATGGCAGCTATATCAGATTATGAACCGACTGGTACCTTATTTGACATAGTTGTTGAAAGTAACAATAACAAGTAAAAGCGTGCTAAGTTCGGCCGGGCCGAATCTTATATACCCTCCACCATGGATCGCATTTGTCGAGTTCTTTTCCCGGCATCTCTTTTTAGACAAAAAAGGATATAAGAAAAAAATTGCTCTGCTATTAAAACGATATCAAGATATGGTCCGGATCGGACCACAATTAAATTATATGTTGGAGACCTGTGTAAAATTTCAGCCAATTCGTATAAGAATTGCGCCCATTGGGGCTCACGAAGTAAAATAGAGAGAACGATTTATATGGAATCTGTATCGGGTTTAGACCGATTCAGACCATAATAAACACGTTTGTTGATGGTCATGAGAGGATCCATCGTACAAATTTCAGGCATATGGGATAATAATTGCGACCTCTAGGGGTCAAGAAGTCAAAATCCCAGATCGGTTTATATGGCAGCTATATCAGGTTATGAACCGATTTGAACCTTATTTGACACAGTTGTTGAAAGTAAAAATAAAATACGTCATGCAAAATTTCAGCCAAATCGGATAGGAATTGCGCCCTCTAGAAGCTCAAGAAGTCAAATCCCCAGATCTGTTTATATGACAGCTATATCAGGTTATGAACCGATTTCAACCATACTTGGCACAGTTGTTGGATATCATAACGAAATACTTCGTGCAAAAATTCATTCAAATCGGATATGAATTGTGCCCTCTAGAGGCTCAAGAAGTCAAGACCCAAGATCGGTTTATATGGCAGCTATATCAGGTTATCGACCGATTTGAACCATATTTGGCACAGTTGTTGGGTATCATAACAAAACACGTCGTGCAAAATTCCATTCCAATCGGATAAGAATTGCGCCCTCTAGAGGCTCAAGAAGTCAAGACCCAAGATCGGTTTGTATGGCAACTATATCCGGTTATTGACGGATTTGAACCATACTTGGCACAGTTGTTGGAAATAATAACAAAACACGAGGTGCAAAATTTCATTTTAATCGGATAAGAATTGCGCACTCTAGAGGCTCAAAAAGTCAAGACCCAAGATCGGTTTATATGGCAGCTATATCAGGTCATGGACCGATTTGAACCATACTTGGCACAGTTGTTGGATATCATAACAAAACACGTCGTGCAAAATTTCATTCTGATCGGATAAGAATTGCGCACGCTAGAGGCTCAAGAAATCAAGACCCAAGGTCGATTTATATGGCAGCTATATCAGGTTATGGACCGATTTGAACCATACTTAGCACAGTTGTTGGATATCATAACAAAACACGTCGTGCAAAATTTCATCCCAATCGGATAAGAATTGCGCACTCTAGAGGCTGAAGAAGTCAAGACCCAAGATCGGTTTATATGGCAGCTATATCAAAACATGGACCGATATGGCCCATTTACAATACCAACCGACCTACACTAATAAGAAGTATTTGTGCAAAATTTCAAGCGGCTATCTTTACTCCTTCGGAAGTTAGCGTGCTTTCGACAGACAGACGGACGGACGGACGGACGGACAGACGGACGGACATGGCTAGATCGGCATAAAATGTCGCGACGATCAAGAATATATATACTTTATGGGGTCTCAGACGAATATTTCGAGTAGTTACAAACAGAATGACGAAATTAGTATACCCCCCATCTTATGGTGGAGGGTATAAAAAAAGTCTTGCAAAATTTCAGCCAAATCGGTTAGGAATTGCGCCCTCTAAAAGCACAAGAAATCAAATCCCAGGTCTGTTTATATGACAGCTATATCAGGTTATGAACCGATTTGAACCATACTTTGCACAGTTGTTGGATATCATATAAAAATACTACGTGCCAAAATTCATTCAAATTGGATAGGAATCGCGCCCTCTAGAGGCTCAAGAAGTCAAGACCCAAGATCGGTTTATATGACCGCTATATCAGATTACGAACCGATTAAAACCATACTTGGCACACTTGTTAAATATCATAAAAAAAACACGTCGTGCAAAATTTCATTCCAATCGGATAAGAATTGCTCACTCTAGAGGCTCAAGAATTCAAGACGCAAGATCGGTTTATATGGCAGCTATATCAGGTTATAAACCGATTTAAACCATACTTGGCACAGTTGTTGGATATCATAAAAAAACACGTCGTGCAAAATTTCATCCCAATCGGATAAGAATTGCTCACTCTAGAGGCTCAAGAAGTCAAGACCCAAGATCGGTTTATATGGCAGCTATATCAAAACATGGACCGATATGGCCCATTTACAATACCAACCGACCTACACTAATTAGAAGTATTTGTGCAAAATTTCAACCGACTAGCTTTACTCCTTCGGAAGTTAGCGTGCTTTCGACAGACAGACGGACGGACGGACGGACGGACAGACGGACGGACATGGCTAGATCGACATAAAATTTCACGACGATCAAGAATATATATACTTTATGGGGTCTCAGACGAATATTTCGAGTAGTTACAATCAGAATGACGAAATTAGTATACCCCCCATCCTATGGTGGAGGGTATAAAAAACGTCTTGCAAAATTTCAGCCAAATCGGATAGGAATTGCGCCCTCTAGAAGCACAAGAAATCAAATCCCAGATCTGTTTATATGACAGCTATACCAGGTTATGAACCGATTTGAACCATACTTGGCACAGTTGTTGGATATCATATCAAAATACTACGTGCCAAAATTCATTCAAATTGGATAGGAATCGCGCCCTCTAGAGGCTTAAGAAGTCAAGACCAAAGATCGGTTTATATGACCGCTATATCAGGTTATGAACCGATTTGAACGGTATTTGGCACAGTTGTTGAATATCATAAAAAAACACGTCGTGCAAAATTTCATTCCAATCGGATAAACCATACTTGGCACACTTGTTAAATATCATAAAAAAACACGTCGTGCAAAATTTCATTCCAATCGGATAAGAATTGCTCACTCTAGAGGCTCAAGAATTCAAGACGCAAGATCGGTTTATATGGCAGCTATATCAGGTTATAAACCGATTTAAACCATACTTGGCACAGTTGTTGGATATCATAAAAAAACACGTCGTGCAAAATTTCATCCCAATCGGATAAGAATTGCTCACTCTAGAGGCTCAAGAAGTCAAGACCCAAGATCGGTTTATATGGCAGCTATATCAAAACATGGACCGATATGGCCCATTTACAATACCAACCGACCTACACTAATTAGAAGTATTTGTGCAAAATTTCAACCGACTAGCTTTACTCCTTCGGAAGTTAGCGTGCTTTCGACAGACAGACGGACGGACGGACGGACGGACAGACGGACGGACATGGCTAGATCGACATAAAATTTCACGACGATCAAGAATATATATACTTTATGGGGTCTCAGACGAATATTTCGAGTAGTTACAATCAGAATGACGAAATTAGTATACCCCCCATCCTATGGTGGAGGGTATAACCATCAGAATGACGAAATTAGTATACCCCCCATCCTATGGTGGAGGGTAGAAAAAGAGCGCGAGAGGTACACGAGAGTGTGTTCAAAGTTGATCGTATGGTTTTCAATACTGTTTTGACAGGTTGTCTGTCCTTCGAATAAATAACAGGTAAAAAGGCGTTAAGTTCGACCGGGCCGAACTTTGGATACCCACTACCTCGGTTATATATGTAATCACATTTTGCCAAAATCCGGCGAAGGATGCATACCTTATGCCCCATAGCAGCTATATCGAAATATGTTCCGATTTGGACCAAATACTAATAAGTAAAAGTCATTGTTCATAACAAAATATTTGTTGTGTATAATAAAATATTGGTCTTTTGAGTAGTTATATCTAACAAGTAAAAGCGTGCTAAGTTCGGCCGGGCCGAATCTTATATACCCTCCACCATGGATCGCATTTGTCGAGTTCTTTTCCCGGCATCTCTTCTTAGGCAAAAAAGGATATAAGAAAAGAGTTGCTCTGCTATTAAAACGATATCAAGATATGGTCCGGTTCGGACCACAATTAAATTATATGTTGGAGACCTGTGTAAAATTTCAGCCAATTCGTATAAGAATTGCGCCCATTGGGGCTCACGAAGTAAAATAGAGAGAACGATTTATATGGGATCTGTATCGGGCTATAGACCGATTCAGACCATAATAAACACGTTTGTTGATGGTCATGAGAGGATCCGTCGTACAAAATTTCAGGCATATCGGATAATAATTGCGACCTCTAGGGGTCAAGAAGTCAAGATCCCAGATCGGTTTATATGGCAGCTATATCAGGTTATGAACCGATTTGAACCTTATTTGACACAGATGTTGAAAGTAAAAATAAAATACGTCATGCAAAATTTCAGCCAAATCGGATAGGAATTGCGCCCTCTAAAAGCTCAAGAAGTCAAATCCCCAGATCTGTTTATATGACAGCTATATCAGGTTATGGACCGATTTCAACCATACTTGGCACAGTTGTTGGATATCGTAACGAAATACTTCGTGCAAAAATTCATTCAGATCGGATAAGAATTGTGCCCTCTAGAGGCTCAAGAAGTCAAGACCCAAGATCGGTTTATATGGCAGCTATATCAGGTTATGGACCGATGTAAACCATACTTCGCACAGTTGTTGGGTATCATAACAAAACACTTCGTGCGAAATTCCATTCCATTCGGATAAGAATTGCGCCCTCTAGAGGCTCAAGAAGTCAAGACCCAAGATCGGTTTATATGACAGCTATATCAGGTTATGGACCCATTTGAACCATACTCGTCATAGTTGTTGGATATCATAATAAAACACGTCGTGAAAAATTTTATTCCAATCGGATAAGAATTGCGCACTCTAGTGGCTCAAGAAGTCAAGACCCAAGATCGGTTTATATGGCAGCTATATCAGGTTATGGACCGATGTAAACCATACTTGGCACAGTTGTTGGGTATCATAACAAAACACTTCGTGCGAAATTCCATTCCATTCGGATAAGAATTGCGCCCTCTAGAGGCTCAAGAAATCAAGACCCAAGATCGGTTTATATGGCAGCTATATCAGGTTATGGGCCGATTTGAACCATACTTTGCACAGTTGTTGGATATAATAACAAAACACGTCGTGCAAAATTTCATTTCAATCGGATAAGAGTTGCGCACTCTAGAGGCTCAAGAAGTCAAGACCCAAGATCGGTTTATATGGCAGCTATATCAGGTTATGAACCGATTTGAACCATACTTGGCACAGCTGTTGGATATCATATCAAAACACGTCGTACAAAATTTCATTCCAATCGGATAAGAATTGCGCACTCTAGAGGCTCAAGAAGTCAAGACCCAAGATCGGTTTATATGGCAGCTATATTAAAACATGGACCGATATGGCCCATTTACAATACCAACTGACCTACACTAATAAGAAGTATTTGTGCAAAATTTCAAGTGGCTAGCTTTACTCCTTCGGAAGTTAGCGTGCTTTCGACAGACAGACGGACGGACGGACGGACGGACGGACGGACGGACAGACGGACGGACATGGCTAGATCGACATAAAATGTCACGACGATCAAGAATATATATACTTTATGGGGTCTCAGACGAATATTTCGAGTAGTTACAAACAGAATGACGAAATTAGTATACCCCCCATCTTATGGTGGAGGGTATAAAAACAACTAAAAAGGCGTTAAGTTCGGCCGGGACGAACTTTGGTTACCCACCACCTCGGGTATATATGTAAACCACCTTTCATCACAATCCGGTGAAAATTGCATACCTTTTGTCCCATAACAGTTATATCGAAATATGTTCCGATTTGGACCAAATACTAATAAGTACAGTAATTGAGATATCGGCCCATATGGCAGCTATATCCAAATCTGAACCGATCTGGGCCAAATTGCAGAAGTATGTCGAGGGGCTTAACACGACTCACTGTCTCAAATTTCAGCGACATCGGACAATAAATGCGCCTTTTATGGCCCCAAAACCTAAAACCGAGAGATCAGTCTATATGGCAGCTATATCCAAATCTGGATCGATCTGTGCCATATTGCAAATGCATCTCAATGGGCTTAACATAACTCACTGTCCCAAATTTCGGCGACATCTGACAATAAATGCGCCTTTTATGGACCCAAAACTTTAAATCAAGAAATCGGTCTATATGGCAGCTATATCCAAATCTGATCCGATCTGGGCCAAATCGAAGATAGATGTCGAAGGGCCTAGCATAACTCACTGTCCCAAATTTCGTCAAAATCGGATAATAAATGTGGCTTTTATGGGTCTAAGACCCAAAATCGGAGGATCGGTCTATATGGCAGCTATATCCAAATCTAGACTGATCTGGGTCAAATTAACAAAGAATGTCGGAGGGCCTAACACAACTCACTGTCTAAAATTTCAGCTAAATCGAATAATAAATGTGGCTTTTATGGGCCCAAGACCCTAAATCGGCAGATCGGTCTATATGGCAGCTATATCCAAATCTGAACCGATCTAGGCCAAATTGACGAAGGATGTCGAAGGGCCTAACACAACTCACGGTCTTAAATTTTAGCAAAATCGGATAAAAAATGTGGCTTTTATGGGAATAAGACCCTAAATCGGCGGATCGGTCTATATGGGGGCTATATCAAGATATAGTCCGATATATCCCTCTTCGAACTTAACCTGCTTATGGACAAAAAATTAATCTGTGCAAAGTTTCAGCTCAATATCTCTATTTTTAAAGACTCGAGCGTGATTTCAACAGACAGACGGACGGACATGTCTAGATCGTCTTAGATTTTTACGCCGATCATTGCAAACGGAGTGACAAAATGAATATACCCCCATCCTTCGGTGCTGGGTATAATAAACCGGTCTGAACCATATACGACACGGATGTCGAAAATCACAGCGTCAAGTTTCAGTGAAATCGAACTATAAATGCGCTTTTTATGGGGCCAAGACTTTAAATCGAGACATAGGTCTACATGGCAATCCAAATCTGGACCGATTTGGGCCAAGTTGCAGAAAAATGTATAAGAGCCTAATACAACTCACCGTCCCAATTTCGGGGACATCGGATAATGAATGCGCCTTTTATGGGCCGAAAATCTCAAAACAAGAGATCGGTCTATATGGCAGCTATATCCAAATCTGGACCGATCTAAGCCAAATTGAAGAAGGATGTCGAAGGGTTTAACTCACTGTCCCATATTTTGGCAAAATCGGACAATAAATGCCCCTTTTGTAGGCCCAATACCTTAAATCGATAGATCGGTCTATATGGCAATTATATCCAAATCTGAACCGATCTGTCGAATGGCCTAACATAACTCACTGTCCCAAATTTCAGCAAAATCGGAAAATAAATGTGGCTTTAATGGGCCTAAGACCCTCAATCGGCGGATCGATATTATTGGGGGCTATATCAAGATATGGTCCGATATAGCCCATCTTCGAACTTAACCTGCTTATGATCAAAAAAAAAAAAAAAATCCGTGCAAAATTGCCGCTCAATATGTCTATTTTTATACCCTCCACCATAAGATGGGGGGTATACTAATTTCGTCATTCTGATTGTAACTACTCGAAATATTCGTCTGAGACCCCATAAAGTATATATATTCTTGATCGTCGTGAAATTTTATGCCGATCTAGCCATGTCCGTCCGTCTGTCCGTCCGTCCGTCCGTCTGTCCGTCCGTCCGTCCGTCCGTCCGTCCGTCCGTCCGTCCGTCCGTCCGTCCGTCTGTCTGTCGAAAGCACGCTAACTTCCGAAGGAGTAAAGCTAGCCGCTTGAAATTTTGCACAAATACTTCTTATTAGTGTAGGTCGGTTGGTATTGTAAATGGGCCATATCGGTCCATGTTTTGATATAGCTGCCATATAAACCGATCTTGGGTCTTGACTTCTTGAGCCTCTAGAGGGTGCAATTCTTATCCAATTTGAATGAATTTTGGCACGTAGTATTTTGTTATGATATTCAACAACTGTGCCAAATATGGTTCAAATCGGTTCATAACCTGATATAGCTCCCATGTAAACCGATCTGGGATCTTGACTTCTTGAGGCTCTAGAGGTCGCAATTATTATCCGATTTGCCTGAAATTTTGTACGACGGATTCTCTCATGACCACTAACATACGTGTTTATTATGGTCTGAATCGGTATATAGCCCGATACAGCTCCCATATAAATCGATCTCTCTATTTTACTTCTTGAGCCCACAAAGGGCGCAATTCTTATTCGAATTGGCTGACATTTTACACAGGTCTCCAACATATAATTTAATTGTGGTCCAAACCGGACCATATCTTGATGTCGCTCTAATAGCAGAGCAAATCTTTTCTTATATCCTTTTTTGTCTAAGAAGAGATGCCGGGAAAAGAACTCGACAAATGCGATCCATTGTGGAGGGTATATAAGATTCGGCCCGGCCGAACTTAGCACGCTTTTACTTGTTAAATACTGTAACGTGATTTTAACAGTCAGACGGGCGGATATGGCTAGATCGTCTTAGATTTTTACGCTGATCAAGAATATATATACTTTATAGGGTCGGAAATGGATATTTCGATGTATTGCAAACGGAATGACAAAATTAATATACCGCCATCCTTCGGAGGTGTGTATACAATAAAGAAGAAACTTACCTTTGACTGTTTTCGGTTTTAATTTTAACCCTCTTACCGTGGAACAAGCTTCTACAATAGACTAAAAGGTCTTTAAAAACATGGCCGCAAAGTATATACGTAACTTTGTGAATGCTAAGAAGAGTAATTAAAAAGAAAGTTATAATTCTTATGGTGTAAAAGGAAACGCAGCAAATCGGTCCGGGTTAAGCTAGTTATACAGGAAAATCAATTTGTGTTTGTTTGTTTGTTTGTTTGTGTGTTCCTTATGGACTCAGAAACGGCTGAACCGATTTTCTTGAAATTTTCACAGATGGTGCACAATGATCATGTGGTGAAAAAAGGTACTCCAATTTTGATATCTATACGGGGAGCGGACCCTCCGCTTTACCCTAATTTTCAGAAAAGTCAGATCTCGGAGATGGGTGATGCGATTTAAACGAAATTTTGTGCGCTCTCTTTTAGCAACCTACAAACAAAAATTTGGTATCCAAATTGCGGATGGGGTACCTAGGGGGGGCTCCCCACCCAAAAAGTACCAAATATATATATACACCAATCACGACAATATGGGACTCAGATTAAAGGTATTTAAGATTAGAAAATATATCTGATATCCAATTGTCGGACCAAGTGTTTGGGGGCCACCACAACCCCCAAAACACCCCTAAATCGGTCATATTTAACGACCATGGCAAATGACTCAAATGAAAGGTATTTGCGAGTAAAATACGAATTTGATATCTAAATGTAGGACCATGTATTAAGGGCATCACCCCTTCCCCAAAACACCCCCCAAAGGGTAAAAATCTTTCGACCATGCCAATATTTGAGATTAGAAAACGAATTTAATAGCCAATTTTGGGGCCATATGTTTGGGGAACACCTCATCTTGTAAACTTCCCTTAAACCAATGGCAATATGGGGTTTAAATAAATGGTATTTGAGAGAAGAGCACAATGCTGATACTTTTTCAAGGACAAGTGTCTGGGGGACCACCTCACCCCCGAAAACACCCCTAAATCAGATATCATAAGAATAGGGGGCTAAAATAAAGTATTTTCAGAATGGAGTACACCTTACATACACCTTACGTAGACCAATAAGGATCATATGGGAATCAGATATAGGCACTTAAATTGTTAAACTGTTAGTCAAGCGATATACTATTTTTATACCCACCACCGAAGGATGGGGGTATATTCATTTTGTCATTCCGTTTGCAACACATCGAAATATCCATTTCCGACCCTATAAAGTATATATATTCTTGATCAGCGTAAAAATCTAAGACGATCTAGACATGTACGTCCGTCTGTCTTTTGAAATCACGCTACAGTCTTTAAAAATAGAGATATTGAGCGGAAATTTTGCACAGATTCTTTTTTTGTCTATAAGCAGGTTAAGTTCGAAGATGGGCTATATCGGACTATATCTTGATATAGCCCCCATATAGACCGATCCGCCGATTTAGGGTCTTAGGCCCATAAAAGCCACATTTATTATCCGATTTTGCTGAAATTTGGGACCGTGAGTTGTGTTAGACCCTTCGACACCTTTCGTCAATTTGGCTCTGATCGGTTCAGATTTGGATATAGCTGCCATATAGACCGATCCTCCGATTTAGGGTCTTAGGCCCATAAGAGCCACATTTATTATCCGATTTTGCTGAAATTTGGGACAGTGTGTTGCCTTAGGCCCTTCGACACCCTTCGTCAATTTGGCTCTGATCGATTCAGATTTGGATATAGCTGCCATATAGACCGATCCTCAGATTTAGGGTCTTAGGCCCATGAAAGCCACGTTTATTATCCGATTTTGCTGAAATTTGGGGCAGTGAGTTGAGTTAGGCCCTTCGACATCCTTCGTCAATTTGGCTCAGATCGGTCCAGATTTGGATATAGCTGCCATATAGACCGATCCGCCGATTTGGGGTCTTAGGCCCATAAGAGCCACATTTATTATCCGATTTTGCTGAAATTTGGGACCGTGAGTTGTGTTAGACCCTTCGACACCTTTCGTCAATTTGGCTCTGATCGGTTCAGATTTGGATATAGCTGCCATATAGACCGATCCTCCGATTTAGGGTCTTAGGCCCATAAGAGCCACATTTATTTGGGACAGTGTGTTGCCTTAGGCCCTTCGACACCCTTCGTCAATTTGGCTCTGATCGATTCAGATTTGGATATAGCTGCCATATAGACCGATCCTCAGATTTAGGGTCTTAGGCCCATGAAAGCCACGTTTATTATCCGATTTTGCTGAAATTTGGGACAGTGAGTTGTGTAAGGCCCATCGACATTCATCGTTAATTTGGCTCAGATCGGTCCAGATTTGGATATAGCTGCCATATAGACAGATCCTCCGATTTATGGTGCTAGTCCCATAAAAGGCACATTTATTGTCCGATTTTGCTGAAATTTGGGACAGTGAGTTGTGTTAGGCCCTTTGACATATTTCTTTAATTTGGTCCAGATCGGTTCAGATTTAGATATAGCTGCCATATAGACCGATTTCTTGTTTTATGGTTTTGGGCCCATAAAATGCTCATTTATTGTCCGATGTCGCCGAAATTTGGAACAGTGAGTTAAGTTAAGAACATTGACATACTTCTGCAATATCGCACAGATCGGTCCAGATTTGGATATAGCTGCCATATAGACCGATCTCTCGATTCAATGTTTAGGGCCCATAAAAGAGGCATTTATTGTCCGATTTCGCCGAAATTTGGGACAGTGCTTTGTGTTAGGCTTTTCGACGTCCTTCTAAAATTTTCCCCAGATCGGTCCATATTTGCATATAGCTGCCATATAGACCGATCTCTCGATTCAATGTTTAGGGCCCATAAAAGAGGCATTTATTGTCCGATTTCGCCGAAATTTGGGACAGTGCTTTGTGTTAGGCTTTTCGACATGTTTATGTTAATTGGCCCAAATTGGTCCAGATTTGGATATAGCTGCCATGTAGACCGATATCTCGATTTAAAGTCTTGGCCCCATAAAAGGCGCATTTATAATCCGATTTCACTGAAATTTGACACAGCGACTTATGTTCGGCTTTTCGACATCCGTGTCGTATATAGTTCAGATCGGTATGAGGTATTTTGATGAAAGGTGGTTTACATATTTACCCGAGGTGGTGGGTATCCAAAGTTCGGCCCGGCCGAACTTAACGCCTTTTTACTTGTTTAGTATAGTAGCAATGTATTTCACTAAAAGCTCTTTAACTGTTGAAAGAGCTTTTAGTTAGTTCAGCTAGTTACTTATAATTTGAATACTATTGGAAAGATTATTCCAGAGACCTATAGCACGAACAATGAACTGTTCTTCAGATACACGATATTGATGACGCATTTGTATTACTTGTTTACCTCTTGTGCCGTTGGCAAAATGCAATACAGAAGCCAGATATACAGTTCTTGGTATAAATAATTTTGTGGATCATTTGCAACGAGCGCATCTTAAAGTACAAGTCAAATGAGACACCACATACTTCTCTGGCAAAGTCAGATAACCGGTCTCTTCTCTTACTGCGCTATATAAAAAGGTTGAATAACAAGACCCAACATTTCATTCAGAGGGCATGCTTCTACCATTGCACTGCTCTCTAATTAGTAAGTAAGTGGAAGTATATTATCTTTTGATGGCATTGCAGTCTGACGAGTGAAAGCGTGCTAAGTTCGGCCGGGCCGAATCTTATATACTATCGCATTTGTCGTTTTCTTTTCCCGGCAATTCTTCTTAGGCAAGAAAAGGATAAAAGAAAAGATTTACAATGCTATTAGAGCGATATCAACATTTGGTCTGGTTCGGACCACAATTAAATGATATTTTGGAGACCTGTGTAAAATGTCGGCAAATTCGAATAATAATTGCGCCCTCTAGAAGCTCAAGAAGTCAAGTCCATAGATTGGTTTATATTACAGCTATATCAGGTTATAAACCGATTTGAACAATAATTGTCATAGTTGTTGGATATTATAAGAAAATACTTCGTGCAAAAATTCATTCAAATCGGAAAGGAATTGCGCCCTCTAGAGGCTCAAGAAGTCAATATCCCAGGTCGGTTTATATGACAGCTATATCAGGTTATGGGCCGATTTGAACCATACTTGACACAGTTGTTGGATATCGTAACAAAATTGTTCCTGTCCCATACTCATACAAATCGGGTGAGAATTGCGCCCAATAGTGGATTAAGAAGTCAAGGTTCAAGACCGGTTTATATGGCAGCTATATCAGTTCAAATCGGTCTATAGACCGATTTGAACCTTACTTAACACAGTTATTGAAAGTCAAAGCAAAACACGTCGTGCAAAATTTCATTCCAATCAGATAAGAATTGCGCCCTCTAGAGGCTCAAGAAATCAAGACCCAAGAACGGTTTATATCGCAGCTAAATCAGGTTATGGACCGATTTGAACCATACTTGGCACACTTGTTAGATATCATAACAAAACACATCGAGCAAAATTTCATTCCAATCGGATAAGAATTGCGCTCTCTAGAAGCTCAAGAAGTCAAGACCCAAGATCGGTTTATATGGCAGCTATATCAAAACATGGGCTGATATGGCCCATTACAATCCCAACCGACCCACACTATTAACAAGTATTTGTGCAAAATTTCAAGCGACTAGTTTTACTCCTTCGAAAGTTAGAGTGCTTTCGACAGACAGACGGACGGCTATTGCTAGATCGACATAAAATGTCACGACGATCAAAAATATATATAACTAGCTGACCCGGGCTCGCTATGCTTCGCCTTCTTTTACTTTATATGGAACAAAAGTTTCCTATTTGGGGGTTGTTGTGGTGATGGGACGTCCGCTAGACAGTTGGCCCCTAATGTTGATATCAGATACGTAGCCTACTCCCACATACCTTTAATTTAAGCCCCATATTTCTATAGTCGGCAAATATGACCAGCTAAGGGGGTGTTTTGGGGGATGGGCGGCCACTCAGTGAGTTGGCCTTGAAAATATATTTTGGATTCGTGTTCCACTTTAAAAACCCTCTTATTTGAGCCTCATATTGCAATAGTCAGAAAATTATTACTATTTGGGTGGTGTTGTGGGGGTGGGGTGGCCTTATAGACACTTTTACCGAATATTGATATCAAATTCGTGCTTTACTCCCAAAGACTTTTCATTTGAGCCCCATATTGATATGGTCATAAATTTGTCCCCTTTGGGGGATGTTTTTGGTGAGAGGCGACCCCCCAAACACTTGGTCCCATATTTGGATATCAGATTCGTATTCTACATTCAAATACCTTTTATTTCAGCCCCATATTGCATGATCAGTAAATAAGTCCTGTTTGAGGGGTGTTTTGGGAAAGGGGTGGACCCCAGAAAAGTGGTCCCACATTTGGATATCATATTCGTATTCTACTCACAAATACTTTCCATTTGAGTCCCATATTTTCATAGACGTTAAATATGTCCGATTTAGGGATGTTTTGGGGATTGGGTTGGTCCCCCTAACACTTGGTCCAACAATTGGATATCACATATGTTTTCTAATCTATCATTTGGGTCCCATCTTGTGGTGATTGTATATTTGGTAGGTGTTTGGGTGGGGCGCCCATCTAGGTACCCCATATGAAATTTGGATACCAAATTTGAGCACATAAAATTTCGCTTAAATCGCACCACCCATCTCCGAGATCTGGCGTTTCTGAAAATAAGGGTAAGGGGGAGGGTCTGCTCCCCTTCAGACATCAAAAAATGTAGTACCCTATTTTCACCACGGGGTCATTATGCCAATCTGTGAAAATTTCAAGAAAATCGGTTCAACAGTTTCTGAGTAAGTACAAACAAACGAACAAACAAACAAACACAAATTGATTTGTATATATACGAATTTATGGGGTCTCAGACGAATATTTCGAGTAGTTACAAACAGAATGACGAAATTAGTATACCCCCATCCTATGGTGGAGGGTATAAAAACACATTAGTCTAAGCTGGTTAAACCAACAGCAAAATGAAATTTTGTGACCAAACTAAAGAAGCGCAAAGAAATGAATAGAAGCACGATCATCACGTCGAGAAATATGTGGTTAATCTTATATATAAACAAGTAAAAGCGTGCTAAGTTCGGCCGGGCCGAATCTTATATACCCTCCACCATGGATCGCATTTGTCGAGATCTTTTCCCGGCATCTCTTCTTAGGCAAAAAAGGATATAAGAAAAGAGTTGCTCTGCTATTAAAACGATATCAAGATATGGTCCGGTTCGGACCACAATTAAATTATATGTTGGAGACCTGTGTAAAATTTCAGCCAATTCGTTTAAGAATTGGGCCCATTGGGGCTCACGAAGTAAATTAGAGAGAACGATTTATATGGGATCTGTATCGGGCTATAGACCGATTCAGACCATAATAAACACGTTTGTTGATGGTAATGAGAGGATCCGTCGTACAAAATTTTAGGCATATCGGATAATAATTGCGACCTCTAGGGGTCAAGATGTCAAGATCCCAGATCGGTTTATATGGCAGCTATATCAGGTTATGAACCGATTTGAACCTTATTTGACACAGTTGTTGAAAGTAAAAATAAAATACATGCAAAATTTCAGCCAAATCGGATAGGAATAGCGCCCTCTAAAAGCTCAAGAAGTCAAATCCCCAGATCTGTTTATATGACAGCTATATCAGGTTATGGACCGATTTCAACCATACTTGGCACAGTTGTTGGATATCATAACGAAATACCTCGTGCAAAAATTCATTCCATTCGGATAAGAATTTCGCCCTCTAGAGGCTCAAGAAGTCAAGACCCAAGATCGGTTTATATGGCAGCTATATCAGGTTATTGGCCGATTTGAACCATACTTTTCACAGTTGTTGGATATAATAACAAAACACGTCGTGCAAAATTTCATTCTAATCGGATAAGAATTGCGCACTCTAGATGCTCAAGAAGTCAAGACCCAAGATCGGTTTATATGGCAGCTATATCAGGTTATTTACCGATTTAAACCATACTTGGCACAGTTGTTGGATATTATAACAAAACACGTCGTGCAAAATTTCATTCTGATCGGATAAGAATTGCGCCCTCTAGAGGCTCAAGAAGTCAAGACCGAAGATCGGTTTATATGGCAGCTATATCAGGTTATGGACCGATTTGAACTATACTTCGCGCAGTTGTTGGATATCATAACAAAATACGTCGTGCAAAATTTCATTCCAATCGGATAAGAATTGCGCACTCTAGAGGCTCAAGAAGTCAAGACCCAAGATCGGTTTATATGGCAGCTATATCAAAACATGGAGCGATATGGCCCATTTACAATACCAACCGACCTACACTAATAAGAAGTATTTGTGCAAAATTTCAAGCGGCTAGCTTTACTCCTTCGGAAGTTAGCGTGCTTTCGACAGACTGACGGACGGACGGACGGACGGACAGACAGACGGACGGACATGGCTAGATCGACATAAAATGTCACGACGATCAAGAATATATATACTTTATGGGGTCTCAGACGAATATTTCGAGTAGTTACAAACAGAATGACGAAATTAGTATACCCCCCATCTTATGGTGGAGGGTATAAAATCAATTTGTGTTTGTTTGTAGGTTTGTTTGTTTGTGAGTTCCATATAAACTCAGAAACGTCTAAACCAATTTCCTTGAAATTTCACAGATGGTGCATAATGACTCTGTGGTGAAAATAGGCTACTAAATTTTTGGATATCTGAAGGGGGGGCGGACCCTCCCCCTTACCCTAATTTTCAGAAACGCCAGATCTCGAAGATGGGTGGTGCGACTTAAGCGAAATTTTGTGTGCTCTCATAAAAATAAAAATTTGGTATCCAAATTTTGGATGGGGTACCTAGGGGGGCTGCCCCACCCTAAAACCTGCCAAACACATATTAAGACCAATCACGACAATATGGGATTCAAATGAAAGGTATATAGGATAAGAAAACGTATCTGATATCCAATTGTCAAACCCTAAACCGGACATATTTACCGACCATGGCAATTTGGGACTCAAACGAAAGGTATTTGCGAGTAGAATGCGAATCTGATATCCAAATGTGGGACCACGTTTCTGGGGGGTCCACCCCTTTCCCAAAACCCCTCCCAAACAGGACTTATTTACTGACCATGAGGATATGGGGCTTAAATAAAATGTATTTGAATGTAGAATACGAATCTGATATCCAAATCTGAGACCAAGTGTTTGGGGGCCGCCTTTCTCCAAAAACATCCCCCAAAGGGGACAAATTTAAGACCATAGCAATATGGGGCTCGAATGAAAGGTCTTTGGGAGTAAAGCACAAATTTGATATCAATATTCTGGAAAAGTGTCTATGGGGCCACCCCACCTCACAACATAACCCAAATAGTAAGTATTTTCTGACTATTGCAATATGAGGCTCAAATAAGAGGGTTTTTAAAATGGAACACGAATCCGATATATATTTTCAAGGCCAACTCACTGAGTGGCCCCCCATCCCCCAAAACACCCACCAAGCCGGTCAGGTTTGCCGACTATGGAAATATGGGACTCAAATTAAAAGTATGTGGGAGTAGACTACGTATCTGATATCAACATTAGGAGCCAACTGTCTAGGGGACGTCCCACCACCATAATAACCCCCAAATAGGACCAAGACAATTTAGGTCTTAAAGAGAAAGGAACTAAATATTCATAGTTTTTAGGGTCAATACCCCAAACCGGACATATTTGCTGACTTTTGCAATAAGGGGTTTTAATGATATTAGAAAGCGAATTTGATATCCAATTTTGAGGCCAATGACAATATGGGGTTCAAATAAATGATATATAGATATATGAGAATAGAGTACGTTGCTGATATATTTTCCGGGCTTAGTGTTTGGGGGACCACCACAATCCCCAAAACACCCCTAAAAAGGGAATATTAACCCACCATGTCAATGTCGAGCTTAAGTGAAAGGTATTTGGGGGTAGAGCAAATATTGATACCCATTTTCGCAAGAATTGATACACAAAATACCCCACAAACAGCAATTTTTTAGTGACCATCGTAATATGGGGCTCAAATAAAGGAATTTGGGAGTAGAATACGAATTTTATATCTAAATGTAGGACCATGTATTTAAGGCATCATCCCTTTCCCAAAACTCCCCCAAAAGAAAAGAATTTTTCAACCATGCCAATATGTGGCTCAAATAAAAGGTATTTGAGATTAGAAAACGAATTTGATAACCTATTTTGGGCCATGTGTTTGGGGGACGACTCATCCTGTAAACTCCTTTTAAGCCAATGGCAATATTGGGTTTAAATAAATGGTATTTGAGAGAAAAGCACGATGCTGATATTTTTTCAGACATCATGAGAATATCGGGGTGAAATTAAGTATTTTAAGAATGGAGTACACCTTACATCTAAACTTTAATTCGTAGACCAATAAAGATCATATGGGATTCAGATAAAGGCACTTATATTGTTCAACTGTTAGTCAAGCGATAACCTATTTTCGTAGTATGGTATTTCACTAAAAGTTTTTTAATTGTCGAAAATAAATATTCCAAGGAAACTTTTGTTCCATATAAAGTAAAAGAAGTCGCACCGGAGCGGGCCCTGGTAGCAAGTAAGCACATATTGAAAAGTTATTCTATTGCAAGCGAAGTTTGTCTGGATAACAAGTCTTTAGCTTTATGTGTGGTGTTGATGTTAAATGTCTTTTTGAAGAGATGTTGGCTGTTAGAATTTAAATTTCTTTTTCTGCGCTATAAGAAAAGGTTGAGTAACAACACCCAACATTTCATGCAGAGGGCATGCTTCTACCATTGCACTGCTCACAAATGTTGGTGGAAGCATATAATCTTTTGGTGGCATAGCAGTCAGACGAGGACCCTGGCAAAGGGCGAAATCGCGATCATTGCATCCCGTCCCTTGATACGTTTAACACAGCCCAAATGTTGTGACTCTTTAAATTGTTTTTGTTGTTTTTTTATACCCTCCACCATAAGATGGGGGGTATACTAATTTCGTCATTCTGTTTGTAACTACTCGAAATATTCGTCTGAGACCCCATAAAGTATATATATTCTTGATCGTCGCGATATTATATGCCGATCTAGCCATGTCCGTCCGTCTGTCCGTCCGTCCGTCTGTCTGTCGAAAGCACGCTAACTTCCGAAGGAGTAAAGATAGCCGCTTGAAATTTTGCACAAATACTTCTTATTAGTGTAGGTCAGTTGGTATTGTAAATGGGCCATATCGGTCCATGTTTTCATATAGCTGCCATATAAACCGATCTTGGGTCTTGACTTCTTCAGCCTCTAGAGTGCGCAATTCTTATCCGATTGGAATGCATTTTTGCACGACGTGTTTTGTTATGATATCCAACAACTGTGCTAAGTATGGTTCAAATCGGTCCATAACCTGATATAGCTGCCATATAAATCGACCTTGGGTCTTGATTTCTTGAGCCTCTAGCGTGCGCAATTCTTATCCGATCAGAATGAAATTTTGCACGACGTGTTTTGTTATGATATCCAACAATTGTGCCAAGTATGGTTCAAATCGGTCCATAACCTGATATAGCTGCCATATAAACCGATCTTGGGTCTTGACTTCTTGAGCCTCTAGAGGGCACAATTCTTATCCGATTTGAATGAATTTTTGCACGAAGTATTTCGTTATGATATCCAACAACTGTGCCAAGTATGGTTGAAATCGGTTCATAACCTGATATAGCTGTCATATAAACAGATCTGGGGATTTGACTTCTTGAGCTTCTAGAGGGCGCAATTCCTATCCGATTTGGCTGAAATTTTGCATGACGTATTTTATTTTTACTTTCAACAACTGTGTCAAATAAGGTTCAAATCGGTTCATAACCTGATATAGCTGCCATATAAACCGATCTGGGATTTTGACTTCTTGACCCCTAGAGGTCGCAATTATTATCCCATATGCCTGAAATTTGTACGACGGATCCTCTCATGACCATCAACAAACGTGTTTATTATGGTCTGAATCGGTCTAAACCCGATACAGATTCCATATAAATCGTTCTCTCTATTTTACTTCGTGAGCCCCAATGGGCGCAATTCTTATACGAATTGGCTGAAATTTTACACAGGTCTCCAACATATAATTTAATTGTGGTCCGATCCGGACCATATCTTGATATCGTTTTAATAGCAGAGCAATTTTTTTCTTATATCCTTTTTTGTCTAAAAAGAGATGCCGGGAAAAGAACTCGACAAATGCGATCCATGGTGGAGGGTAGATAAGATTCGGCCCGGCCGAACTTAGCACGCTTTTACTTGTTTTTTTTTTTTTTTAATAAAAGCAAGACATAAAAACATATTGGTCAAAGCTGATTAAACCAGCAACAACAAGTAAAAGCGTGATAAGTTCGGCCGGGCCGAATCTTATATACCCTCCACCATGGATCGCATTTGTCGAGTTCTTTTCCCGGCATCTCTTCTTAGCAAAAACAAGTAAAAGCGTGCTAAGTTCGGCCGGGCCGAATCTTATATACCCTCCACCATGGATCGCATTTGTCGAGATCTTTTCCCGGCATCTCTTCTTAGGCAAAAAAAGAATATAAGAAAAGATTTGCTCTGCTATTATAGCGATATCAAGATATGGTCCGGTTTGGACCACAATTAAATTATATGTTGGAGACCTGTGTAAAATGTCAGCCAATTCAAATAAGAATTGCGCCCTTTGTGGGCTCAAGAAGTAAAATAGAGAGACCGATTTATAAGAGAGCTGTATCGGCCTATGGACCGATTCAGACCATAATAAACACGTATGTTGATGGTCATGAGAGAATCCGTCGTACAAAATTTCAGGAAAATCGGATAATAATTGCGACCTCTAGAGGCTCAAGAAGTCAAGATCCCAGATCGGTTAATATGGCAGCTATATCAGGAAATTTCAGCCAAATCGGATAGAAATTGAGCCCTCTAGAAGTTCGAGAAGTCGAGTCCCCAGATCTGTTTATATGACAGCTATATCACAGGTTATGAACCGATTTGAACCATATTTGGCACAGTTGTTGGATATCATAACAAAATACTACGTGCCAAAATTCATTCAAATTGTATAAGAATTGCGCCCTCTAGAGGCTCAAGAAGTCAAGACCCAAGATCGGTTTATATGACAGCTATATAAGGTTATAGACGGATTTGAACCATACTTGGCACAGTTGTTGGATATCGTAAAAAAACACGTCGCGCTAAATTTCATTCCAATCGGATAAGAATTGCACACTCTAGAGGCTCAAGAAGTCAAAACCCAAGATCGGTTTATATGGCAGCTATATCAAAACATGGACCGATATGGCCCATTTACAATACCAACCCACCTACACTAATAAGAAGTATTTGTGCAAAATTTCAAGCGGCTAGCTTTACTCCTTCGGAAGTTAGCGTGCTTTCGACAGACAGACGGACGGGCGGACAGACGGACGGACATGGCTAGATCGACATAAAATTTCACGACGATCAAGAATACATATACTTTATGGGGTCTAAAACGAATATTTCGAGTAGTTACAATCAGAATGACGAAATTAGTATACCCCCCATCTTATGGTGGAGGGCATAAAAAGGATATAAGAAAAGATTTGCTCTACTATAAGAGCGATATCAAGATATGGTCCGGTTTTGACTACAATTAAATTATATGTTGGATACCTGTGTAAAATGTCAGCCAATTCGAATAAGAATTGCGCTATTTGTGAGCTCAAAAAGTAAAATAGAGAGATCGATTTATATGGGAGCTGTATCGGGCTATGGACCGATTCAGACCATACTAAACACGTATGTTGATGGTCATGAAAGAATCCGTCGTACAAAATTTCAGGCAAATCGGATAATAATTGCGATCGGTTTATATGGCAGCTATATCAGGTTACGAATCGATTTGAACCTTATTTTATATAGTTGTTGAAAGTAATAATAAAAAAACGTCCTGCAAAATTTCAGCCAAATCGGATAGGAATTGCGCCCTCTAGAAGCTCAAGAAGTCAAGTCCCCAGATCTGTTTATACGACAGCTATATCAGGCTATGAACCGATTTGGACCTTATTTGACACAGTTGTTGAAAGTAAGAATAAAATAAGTCATGCAAATCGGATAGGAATTGCGCCCTCTAGAAGCTTAAGAAGTCAAGTCTTCAGATCTGTTTATATGACACCTATATCAGGTTATGAACCGATTTGAACCATACTTAGCACAGTTGTTGAATATCATAACAAAACACGTCGTGCAAAATTTCATTCCAATCCGATAAGAATTGCGCACTCTAGAGGCTCAAGAAGTCAAGACCCAAGATCGGTTTATATGGCAGCTATATCAGGTTATGAACCGATTTGATCTATACTTGCCACAGTTATTGGATATCGTTATAAAATACGTCGTGCAAAATTTCATTCCAATCGGATAAGAATTGTGCACTCTAGAGGCTCAAGAAGTCAAGACCCAGATCGGTTTATATGGCAGCTATATCAGGTTATGAACCGATTTCAACCATACTTGGCACAGTTGTTGGATATCATAGCAAAACACGTCGTGCCAAATTTCATTCTAATCGGATAAGAATTGCGCACTCTAGAGGCTCAAGAAGTCAAGACCCAAGATCGGTTTATATGGCAGCTATATCAGGTTATCGACCGATTTGAACCATACCTGGCACAGTTGTTGGATATCATAACAAAACACGTCGTGCTAAATTTCATCCTAATCGGATAAGAAATGCGCACTCTAGAGGCTCAAGAAGTCAAGACCCAAGATCGGTTTATATGGCAGCTATATCAAAACATGAACCGATATGGCCCATTTACAATACCAACCGACCTACACTAATAAGAAGTATTTGTGCAAAATTACAAGCGGCTAGCTTTACTCCTTCGGAAGTTAGCGTGCTTTCGACAGACAGACGGACGGACGGACGTGGCTAGATCGACATAAAATTTCACGACGATCAAGAATATATATACTTTATGGGGTCTCAGACGAATATTTCGAGTAGTTACAATCAGAATGACGAAATTAGTATACCCCCCATCTTATGGTGGAGGGTATAAAAAGCAAACCAAAAATGTATCTAACGACATCGTTAAAGGCTTCGTGCATTTTATTCCTATGAGTTGCATCACAACCTTAAAAACCTCGCAAGAGTATAATAGTTTCGGCAGAATAAATGCCCAAGCCAAAAGCATTCTCATAGACAAAAGGGTGTACTGTCGACTTATATACAAGTTCCGTAAAACACCATAGGTCCCGCCCAAGACATGCCAAGACATATACATTGGCGGTTTGCATGAACATCGAGGGGGCGTTTAATATTGTGCGGACCGACGCACTTATTCAATCCTTAGACAAGTTCCGGGTGGACCGGGTCCTTAGAGACTGATTAAACCATATGCTAAGGAACAGGTGGACAAATTTCGGGTCCCATAACATAAATATAGAGAAAGTGGCACAGGGCACGCTACAGGGGGGGTATTTTATCGCCACTACTTTGGGTGACCACCATAAGTAACCTATTATGGATGCTGACTGAGGTGGGATTTGAACCCGTCTGCTATGCAGGTGATGTTATAATACTTCTTTGAGGTAAGGATCCGAATCAGCTATGCAGAAGGACCGAAAAGGTTTTGCATATGGCATACGACTTGTCTAGACCCAGAGGTCTTAATGTTAACCTAGAGAAGACCGAAATATGCCTGTTCACATGGAAGATGGGCCAATTTAATCACCATGTTTCCTCAATAAAACGATTTCGATATCTGACAAGGCCAAATACTTAGGTGTGATCTAGGACAGGAAACTGAATTGGAAGTATCACATTCAGGCGCGTACTGAGAAGGCTCACAGATGGTGGACACTATGTAGATGGGCCGTATGCTCGAAATGAGGCGTGAATCCGATGATAGTCTACTTACGCCTCAGTAGTTTGGTGGACTGCTATGGAGAAAAAGGGCAACATTAGGATCATATAATAACATGTTGTCTTAGAATAGGCGGAGCGATGAGGACCACGTCCACTAGGACACTTGAGACTATTCTAGATATCCGACCCATTGACATACAGATTAAATGTGAGGCAGCCACTGCGGCAATGAGACTTAAGGGGATGGGAGCAGCTCGTATCATAGCGGTATAATCGAGGCGACGATAGGAAACCTGGAAGGAAGGGAAGAGATATCCGATCGGATACCTGAGACGACACTTGAGGTCGAGTGCGAGGCACTGATGCCAGTGGCACAGTCTTGGACTGACGGAACCTTAGTACTGCTATTTGGAAGATCATGTTACGGGGATGGATCAAAGCTAAACGAAAGAGTGTGCCTGGAGGTCTGTATTGAGAACCTAAGCATTGAGATCTGTTTTAGACTGCCTGACCATTATATGGTCCAGCAGGCGGAGATCCCGGCTCTCGCGGCTAAAAGACACCGGTACTTAGGTGGGGACACAATACCAGACATGAACCATACTGGCTTAGGTGTTTGTCCATAGTGGCATGGGGCGGAGTAATATACAAACCCTCTTTTCAACCTATCCTAACCCAACCTAACCTAAACAAAAAATTACTGAGTCGAATGCTTTTAAGACTTAAAATCTGGTATGATATTTTAGATTCTCTTCTTTTTTATGAAAATCATCTTCTAGAAATAAATGTCTCCTTCAGTTGAAATGGGCTTATTGACTTTGATGCCATTTTAAGGAAGTATGCTAGAGGTTTTCTTCACAAAAAGGACAACAAGCATCCAAACGACAACTTGATAAAAAAAATAACAGTATATCATCCCTAAAAGGGTAAAAAGAAATAAACGCGATAAACACAACAGCCCACAAAAATGTACAAAAAGCAAGGACTTTAAATATTTTATAAATTCCTTCTGCTGGAAATAATGCACATTAATGATGAAGCGAAGCAGAATTCTCAAGAAATATTTACAGAAGAATAAAAGCAAGAGAGGGCAATAAACAACGTCTTCAAAACACACCAAAAAAGGCTGCTGACTTTTTTCGGTAAAGTTGGTCAATAGCAGACAAGGGGGACCAGTCAAGAAGGCAATAAGAGAATGTGATGAAAGCATTACTTGGCTTTTTTACAAAAGGAAATTCGAAATGAAACAAGTGCTTAGTTCGACCGGACCGAATCTTATATACCCTCCACCATGAATCGACCATTTGTCGAGTTCTTTCCCGGTATCTCTTTTTAGGCAAACCAATGATAAAAGAAATTAGTTGCTATGATATTGGAGCTATAATATCAAGTTATCGTCCGATTCGGGCCATGATCAAATTGAATGTTGTAGACCATTGTAGAAGTCACTGTGTAAAATTTCAGGTAATTCGAATAAGAATTGCGCCCCTTAGGGGATCAAGAAATAAAATAGAGAAATCAGACGTAAGTTCAAGGTCATGGGAGAAGCCGTTGTGGAAAATTTCAGCCAAAACGGAAAGATATGTCGCCTTCTAGAGGCTCAAGAAGTCAAGATTCAAGATCGGTTTATATAGCAGCTACTAGCTGACCCGGGCCCGCTGCGCCTTCTTTTACTTTATATGGAACAAAAGTTTCCTTGGAATATTTATTTTCGACAATTAAAGAGCTTTTAGTGAAATACCATGCTATGAAAGTAGTATATCACTTGACTAACAGTTTAACAATATAAGTGCCTTTATCTGAATCCCATATGATCGTTATTAGTCTATGAATTTAAGTTTGGATGTAAGGTGCACTCCATTCTTAAAAAACTTTATTTCAGCCCGATATTCTCATGATATCTGATTTAGTGATGTTTTCTGGGGAGAGGTGGTCCCCCAGATACTTGGCCCTGAAAAAATATCAGCATCGTGCTCTTTTCTCAAATACCATTTATATTGCCATTGGCTTAAGAGGAGTTTATAGGATGAGGCGTCCCCCAAACACATGGCCCCAAAATAGATTAGAAAATTCGTTTTCTTATCTCAAATACCTTTCATTTGAGCCAGATATTGGCACGGTCGAAAAATTTTTTCCCTTTGGGGGGTGTTTTGGGAAAGGGATGATGCCCTAATTACATGGTCCTACATTTGGATATCAAATTCGTATACCTTCATTTGAGCCACATATTGCGATGATCATTAAAAAATTGCAGCTTGTGGGATATCTTGGGAAAGGGGTAGACCCCCAGAAAATTGATCTCGAAAATGAGTAACAATTTTTGCTCTACCACCCCAATACACTTCATTTTAGCCCCACATTGTCATGGTCGGTAAATATGCCCGATATAGGGGTGGTTTGGGGAGTGGGGTGGTCGCCCAAATTCTAAGCGCTGAAAATATATCAGCAACGTGCTCTATTCTCATATATCTATATGTCATTTATTTGAACCCCATATTGCCATTGCCCTCAAAATTGGATATCAAATTCGTTTTCTAAACTGATTTAAACTCCTTATTACAAAAGTCATCAAATATGTCCGGTTGGGGTATTGGCCCTAAAAACTTTGAATTTTTAGCTCCACTCTCTTTAGGACCCAAATTGTCTTGGTGAGCAAATACGTTCTATTTGGGGATTGTTATGGTGGTGGGATGTCCGCTAGACAGTCGGCCCCTAATGTTGATATCAGATACATGGTCTGCTCCCACATACCTTTAATTTGAGTTGCATATTTCCATAGTCGGCAAAAATGACCGGCCCCAGAAAAGTGGTCCCACACTTGGATATCAGATTCGTATTCTACTCGCAAATACCTTTCATTTGAGTCCCATATTGCCATGGTCGGTAAATATGTCCGATTTAGGGGTGTTTTGGGGCTTGGGGTGGTCCCCCTAACACTTGGTTCGACAATTGGATATAAGATACGTTTTCTTATCCTAAATACCTTTCATTTGAGTCCCATATTGTCGTGATTGGCCTAAATGTTGGTTGGAAAGTTTTAGGGTGGGGCAGCCACCCTAGGTACCCCATCCGAAATTTGGATACCAAATTTTTCTTTTTAGGGTACTATATGGGAGCACACAAAATTTCGCTTAAATCGCACCACCCATCTTCGAGATCTGGCGATTCTGAAAATTAGGGTAAGGGGGAAGGTCCCTCCCCCCCCTCCCCCTTCAGATATCAAAAAATGTAGTACCCTATTTTCAACACGGGGTCATTATGCAGCATCTGTGAAAATTTCAAGAAAATTGGTTTAGCCGTTTCTGAGTCTATAAGGAACACACAAACATACAAACAAACAAACAAACCAACAAACAAACACAAATTGATTTTTATACCCTCCACCATAAGGTGGGGGGGTATACTAATATCGTCATTCTGTTTGTAACCACTCGAAATATTCGTCTGAGACCCCATAAAGTATATATATTCTTGATCGTCGCGACATTTTATGTCGAACTAGCCATGTCCGTCCGTCTGTCCGTCCGTCCGTCCGTCTGTCTGTCGAAAGCACGCTAACTTCCGAAGGAGTAAAGCTAGCCGCTTGAAATTTTGCACAAATACTTCTTATTAGTGTAGGTCGGTTGGTATTGTAAATGGCTCATATCGGTCCATGTTTTGATATAGCTGCCATATAAACCGATCTTGGGTCTTGACTTCTTGAGCCTCTAGAGTGCGCAATTCTTATCCGATTGGAATGAAATTTTGCTCAACGTGTTTTGTTATGATATCCAACCACTGTGCCATGTACGGTTTGAATCGGTCCATAACCTGATGTAGCTGCCATATAAACCGATCTGGGGTCTTGACTTCTTGAGCCTCTAGAGTGCGCAATTCTTATCCGATTGGAATGAAATTTTGCACAACGTGTTTTGTTATGGTATCCAACAATGGTGGAAAGTATAGATCAAATCGGTCCATAACCTGATATAGCTGCTATATAAACCGATCTTGGGTCCTGACTTCCTGAGCCTCTAGAGTGTGCAATTCTTGTCCGATTGGAATGAAATTTTGCACGACGTCTTTTGTTATAATATCCAACTATTGTGCCAAGTATGGTTCAAATCGGTCCATAACCTGATATAGCTGCCATATAAACCGATCTTGGGTCTTGACTTCTTGAGCCTCTAGAGTGCGCAATTCTTATCCGATTGGAATGAAATTTCGCACGACGTGTTTTGTCATTATATCCAACGACTGTGCTAAGTATGGTTCAAATCGGTCCATAACCTGATCTAGCTGCCATATAAACCGATCTTGGGTCTTGACTTCTTGAGCCTCTAGAGTGTGCAATTCATGTCCGATTGGAATGAAATTTTGCACGACGTGTTTTGTTATAATATCCAACAACTGTGCTAAGTATGGTTTAAATCGGTCTATAAGCTGATATAGCTGTCATATAAACCGATTTTGGGTCTTGACTTCTTAAGCCTCTAGAGGGCGCAATTCTTATCCGATTTGAATGAATTTTGGCACGACGTGTTTTGTTATGATATCCAATAACTGTGCCAAGTATGGTTGAAATCGGTTCATAACCTAATATAGCTGTCATATAAACCGATCTGGGATCTTGAGTTCTTGAGCCTCTAGAGGTCGCAATTATTATCCGATTTGACTGAAATTTTGTACGACGGATCCTCTCATGACTATCAACATACGTATTTATTATCGTCTGAATCTGTCTATAGCCCGATACAGCTCCCATATAAATCGATCTCTCTATTTTACTTCTTGAGCCCCCAAAGGGCGCAATTCTTATTCGAATTGGCTGACATTTTACACAGGTCTCCAACATATAATTTAGTTGTGGTCCGGATCATATCTTGATATCGCTCTAATAGCAGAGCAAATCTTTTCTTATATCCTGTTTCGCCTAAGAAGAGATGCCGGGAAAAGAACTCGACAAATGCGATCCATGGTGGAGGGTATATAAGATTCGGCCCGGCCGAACTTAGCACGCTTTTACTTGTTATATATAAGAAGATCAGGATATGGACCGATTTGAACCATACTTAACACAGTTGTTGGAAGTCTCTAGAAATCAAGACCCCAGATCGGTTTATTAGGCAGCTATATCAAAACGTGGACCGATATGGCCCATATACATTCCTATCCGACCTACATTAATAAAATAAGTATTTGTGCAACATTTCAATCGGCTAGCTTTACTCCTTCGAAAGATAGTGTGCTTCCGACAGGCAGACAGATGGACATGGCTAGATGGACTTAAAATATCACGTCCATCAAGAATATATATACTTTATGGGGTCTCAGAGAAATATTTAGAGGAGTAACAAACATAATGACGAAATTAGTACAATACCATCCTATGGTTGAGGGTATACAAATAAGGTTTTTCCTTTACAATCATGATGGGACAGCCGAAATAGAAATCCCAACAGAAACTGGGATGGCAGCAAAGTGACCAACAATAACCAAGCCATCATAACGGTGATGATGATGGCATTTGTCTTTATATCTTAAACATTTGAACTAATGCCATTACCAACGAATGACTACAGTACAAATATTACTTTATTTTGTTTTTTTATTGCCCGAAATTTTCTGCGTTTTATGTTGATTTTCATCGTCCGCTTTTTTAGACAATTTTTCTGGAATGAGCACTAAAATACCATAAAAATATGTATACAATGAAAAGCATTAAATGGAAATAAAATAAACCATCTTACATAATGAAATTTTATAACGGTGAAGCCAAATGTCTTTTTGTTTTTTTAAGAATTATAGTCATCAATAATAAAATGAAACCAGAAATGAACCGAGTTTTACTGACAATTTGACATTTGTGAGATGACTTTTAAGGAGTGATATTTTTGAAACCATAGAAATATAATTCTTCTTATATAT
Source organism: Stomoxys calcitrans (assembly GCF_963082655.1). Taxonomy (NCBI): domain Eukaryota; kingdom Metazoa; phylum Arthropoda; class Insecta; order Diptera; family Muscidae; genus Stomoxys; species Stomoxys calcitrans. Next base: position 85,868,836 of record NC_081552.1, on the reverse strand, counting down.
AACAAGTAAGAGCGTGCTAAGTTAGGCCGGGCCGAATCTTAAATACCCTCCGCCATTGATCGCATTTGTTGTTGTTCTGTGAGCGGTATCTCTTTTTAGACAAACATAGAATATTGAATACGAACTGTTATGCTATTGGAGCTATATCAAGTTATAGTCCGATTCGGACCATAAATGAATGCTGAACATTGTTGAGGTCATTGTGTAATATTTCAGTTTATTCGGATAATAATTGCGCCTTGTAGAGGCTCAAGAAGCAAAATCGGGAGATAGGTTTATAAGGGAGCTGTATCATGCTATTAATCGATTCAGACCATATTACACACGTATGTTGAAAGTCATGAGAGAACCCGTTGTACAAAAGTTCAGCCAATGGGATGAGAATTGCGCCCTCTAGAAGCTCATAAGGGAGCTGTATCATGCTATTAATCGATTCAGACCATATTACACACGTATGTTGAAAGTCATGAGAGAAGCCGTTGTCCAAAAGTTCAGCCAATGGGATGAGAATTGCGCCCTCTAGAAGCTCAACAAGTCAAGATCCCAGATCCGTTTATATGGCAGCTATATCAGGTTATATACCGATTTACGCCACACTTAGCACAGTTATTGGAAGTCATAACAAAACACCTTATGCAAAATTTCAGCCAATCGGATGAGAATTGCGCGCTCTATTGGCTCAAGAAGTCAAGACCAAAAATCGGTTTATATGGCAGCTACATGAAAACATGGGCCGATTTGGCCCATTTATAATATCAACCGACCTACACTAATAAAATGTATTTGTGTAAAATTTTAACCTGCTAGCTTTACTCCTTCGAAAGTTAGCGTGCTTTCGACGGACAGACGGACGGACATGGCTAGATCGACTTTAAATGACTTGATGATCAAGAATATATATACTTTATGGGATCTTAGACGCATATTTTGGGGTTCTACAAACGAAATGACGAAATTAGTATACCCCCATCCTATGTTGGAGGGTATAAAAATCAATTTGTGTTTGTTTGTTTTCTTTTTGTGTGTTCCTTATAGACTCAGAAACGGCTGAATCGATTTTCTTGAAATTTTCACAGATGGTGCATGATAATCCCGTGGTGAAAATAACGTACTACATTATTTTGATATCTGATTTTCAGAAACGCCAGATCTTGAAGATTGGTGGTGCGATTTAAGCGAAATTTTATGTGCTCTCATATAGTACCCTAAAAATAAAAATTTTGTATACAAATTTCGGATGGGGTACCTAGGGGGGCCGCCCCACCATTAAACCTACCAAACATATATTGAAACCTATCACGACAATATGGAACTCAAATAAAAGTTATTTGGATGTAGAATACGAAATAGATATCAAAATGTAGGACCATGTATTTAGGACATCACCCCTTCCCCAAAATAACCCCAAAGGGTAACAATTGTACGACCTTGCCAATATGTGGCTCAAATGAAAGGTATTTGAGATTAGAAAACGAATTTGATAACCAATGTTGGGGCCATGTGTTTGTGGAACGCCTCATCCTGGAAACTCCCCTTAAACCAATGGCAATATTGAGTTAAAATAAATGGTATTTGAAAAAAGAGCACGATGCTGATATTTTTTCAAGGCCAAGTGGCCCTAAATCAGGTATCATGAGAATATCGGGCTGAAATAAAGTATTTTAAGAATGGAGTACACCTTACACCCAAACTCAAATTCGTAGACCATAAAGATCATATAGGATTTAGATAAAGCCCATAAAATTACTTATATTGTTAAACTGTTACTCAAGCGATATACTATTTTCGTAGCATGGTATTTCACTAAAAGCTCTTTAATTATCGAAAATAAATATTCCAAGGACATTTTATTCCATATAAAGTAAAAGAAGGCGCGGCGGAGCGGGCCCGGATCAGCTAGTATGCCATAAAATCACACCCATTCTATTGAAGCCTAAACAATGTATCAGAAATGTTTGCCATTTCAAATAATTTTTTAAGAACGAGAAAATTGGCACTCTGGCAAACACTATCAAAATATTTATTGTAAATTTTTTAAAATAATCGGTGTTATCGATGTGAGTTTAACCCTGCTGTTAGGTTATAAAAAAACTTACTAATGCCAGGTTAAGGGACCATTTGGTCCATACTACAATATTCATGGCAAATAATCATTTGATCATCTTTTTTATACCCACCACCGAAGGATGGGGGCATATTCATTTTGTCATTCTGTTTGCAGCACATCGAAATACCCATTTCCCACCCTATAAAGTATATATATTCTAGATCAGCGTAAAAATCTAAGACGATCTAGACATGTCCGTCCGACTGTTTGTTGAAATCACGCTACAGTTCTTAGAAATAGAGATATTGAGCTGAAACTTTCCACTGATTCTTTTTTTTGTCCATAAACAGTTTATACCGGATTTTGATGAAAGGTGGTTTGCATATATACCCAAAGTGGTGGATGTCTAAAGATCGGCCCGGCCGAACTCAACGCCTTTTTATACCCTCTTCCATAGGATGGGGGTATACCAATTTCGTCATTCTGTTTGTAATTACTCGAAATATTCATCTCAGACCCCATAAGGTATATATATTCTTGATCGTCGCGACATTTTATGTCGATCTAGCCATGTCCGTCCGTCTGTCTGTCGAAAGCATACTAACTTCTGAAGGAGTAAAGCTAGCAGCTTGAAATTTTGCACAAATACTTCTTATTAGTGTAGGTCGGTTGGCTATATCGGTCCATGTTTTGACATAGCTGCCATATAAACCGATCTTGGATCTTGACTTCTTGAGCCACTAGAGGTCACAATTATTATCCGATTTGCCTGAAATTTTGTACGACGGATTCTCTCTTGACCATCAAAATTCGTGTTTATTATGGTCTGAATCGGTCTATAGCCCGATACAGCTCCCATATAAATCGACCTCTCTATTTTACTTCTTGAGCTCCCTAAGGGCGCAATTCTTATTCGAATTGGCTGACATTTTACACAGGTCTCCAACATATAATTTAATTGTGTTCCAAACCGGACTCTATCTTGATATCGCTCTAATTACAGAGCAAATCTTTTCTTATATCCTTTTTTGCCTAAGAAGAGATGCCGGGAAAGAACTTGACAAATGCGATCCATGGTGGAGGGTATATAAGATTCGGCCCGGCCGAACTTAGCACGCTTTTACTTGTTTTGTCTAAGAAGAGATGCCGGGAAAAGAACTCCACATATGCGATCCATGGTGGAGGGTATATAAGATTCGGCCCGGCCGAACTTAGCACGCCTTTACTTGTTTAAATCACATCAAATTGTAATATTAAACGATGTTCTGAGCTAATTTGGCGGCCTATATATTTGATGAGGTAGCGATAATTCTTGCTATTAAACCATGCAAAACTTTTTAACAAAAAGTGTTGCCAAGCAGTACTCGTTTGGACTTGTCTAGGAAAAGAAGGCCCCTTGTCGATGAGCTAACTATGGTGGGAACCTTAACGTTAAGGTTCGCAACTCCTATCACGCTGAACATCATATTTTTGGGGGAAAAGCGCCCTACATTTATTTGTGTCCCCAAATTAATTAAATCTTGTTTGGTCGTTATGATTGATCGATTGTTTTGGGGTGTTGTAGCCCAAGAGAATAAAGACATCAGATTCGCAGTCCACAACCATATACCTTTCCTTTCAACCCCTTATTGTCACGATTGGGGTACACAGCCGTTTGGTGTAGGGCGTCTATAGTGGGGCTGTGCGCCACACCCCATCTGCCACTTGAACACAAATTTGAATAACGCACTCGACTCAAAAATATCCATCACTTGATCCTCCATTGTTTTAATGGGTCAAATAACCTATTGGAGGCGATTTAAGGAGGTAAGTTACCACCTAGATTCTTGGACACAAAGTTTAATGTCATATTCGTAATCGACTCTCAAATATCATTCATTTGAGACTCATATAGCTTTGGTAGAGAAATATTCCAATTTGGGCTGCTTTTTTGGGATGGGACGACCCCCCAATTACTTGAACCACATGCGTTATGTAATATTCGTTGTCTACTCCCGAATAACTTTCATTTCCGTCCTATATTGAAATGTACGTCCAATATGTTTTTTGTAAGTTTTTGGGATTGGGCGACACCCTTGGATAATTGAACCAAATTTTTAAAAACATATGTATTCGTATTCTACTTTCCAATACCTTTCATTTGATTCACCTATTGTCCCCTATCGGGGGAGGGTCCGCCTTCCAATATCAAGAAATTATATAGCCTAAAAATCCTTTCTGACCATATTCGTTGTACTCCCAATTTTATACAGCTGCCATATAAACCGATCTTGGGTCTTGACTTCTTGAGCCTCTAGAGTGCGCAATTCTTATCGGATTGTAATGATATTTTGCATGACGTGTTTTGTTAGATATCCAAGAACAGTGCCAAGTATGGTTCAAATTGGTTCATAACCTGATATAGCTGCCATATAAACCGATCTGCGATCTGGATTTCTTGAGCTTCTAGAGGTCGCAATTATTATCCGATTTGCCTGAAATTTTGTTCGAAGGATTCTCTCATGACCATCAACATACGTGTTGATTATGGTCTGAATCGGTCTATAGCCCGATACAGCTCCCATATAAATCGATCTCTCTATTTTACTTCTTGAGCCCCCAAAGGGCGCAATTCTTATTCGAATTGGCTGACATTTTACACAGGTCTCCAATATATAATTTAATTGTGGTCTAAACCGGACCATATCTTGCTATCGCTCTAATAGCAGCGCAAATCTTTTCTTATATCGTTTATTTGCCTAAGAAGGGATGCCAGGAAAAGAACTCGACAAATGTGCTCCTTGGTGGAGGGTATATAAGATTCGGCCCGGCCGAATTTAGCTGGCTTTTACTTGTTATACCCACCACCGAAAGTTGGGGGTATATTCATTTTTCATTCCGTTTGCAACACATCGAAATATCCATTTCCGACCCTATAAAGTATATATATTCTTGATCAGCGTAAAAATCCTAGAAGCCTTAGTTTTGATCCGATTTTGGCTGAAATTTTGCACAAAGACTTCTGTTCTGACTTTCGACATCCTTTCCGAGTATGATCCAAGTCGTTCTATAAACTGATGTATCTCCCATACGAACCGATCCCAGAAGTTGACTTGTCATCCAATTTTGATGAAACTTGGCACAAAGAGTTCTGTTTCCACTTCCAACATCCATGTCAAGTAAGATCTGAATCGATATATATTCTGATATAGCCCCCACAAAACCGATCCCCGTCTTTGTGCCCGCCGTCTTTCGAAAACAAGCTACTTTTTGAACGCGCGAAACTTTGCACAAATACTTCACATTGATCGGTGGAAAATGCATCATATCGGTCCTTGTTCAGATATAGTTCCCTTATCAACCGTACTCACCATTGTGCTTTTTGAGCCTCTAGAGGCCGCAATTCTTATCGATTTCCGGGCCCGCTCCGCTGCGCCTTCTTTAACTCTCTAATATCTTTTTAGGGTGGGGACACTTCGCCCTGAATGTTGTAATGTACACGAACGAAATTCGATTAGAATGCATATTCTGAAAAAATATCTTGGCATTCAGGGACTTGTAAAGAGGTAGGGCTATGCGAAATTTTTATATCCTAGCTTCAGTCGGGTGGGGGGTTCGTGTCCTTCTCATACCCAAACCATGTTCTCATTACATCCTTATTATAGACTCCCCTGTTTATTTAATAAATGAAATCAAAACCACAATATACCAGAAAGATAAATTACATAAAAAAAACCCCACAAAACAAAATACCAAGATTTTATTATATAAGTGACTGACATTAGTCGTTGCCTGATTTAGTTGTATACTCTCCGATGATGTTGAGAGTTATGCCTCAGAACCCACGCCTACCTATATTCTACTGGCATTATAACATCATAGAAGAAACCCTGTAACCTGATCACTCCAGATCAGCTAACCCATTTTTTGCAAGAATACGTCTAGAAAATTTAGAATTTCATCATAAATTGATTATAATTACTTCTTTTTATTTAAGACATATTCCATATATAATAAATTCATAAAAAAAAACTGATAGATTAACTTAAATTTTAGAAAAATAATATTATGCCTATCCAATGTATTCACCAATATAATAAATAAATTTAATGTTTGTGCTTTGAAAATATTTCATGACGACAAAGCAAATTGATATAAATTTAATTTAGATAAGAAAATTCAAATGCATAATTCTATAATATGACCCACCATGGGTTAAGTTAACATTTATCAATCGAAAGGTACGGTTCAAAGTTATGAATGAATGTATGTAGGCAAACGAATAGGAAAAAAAACCAATCTCACTGAGATATCATAAAGACATTGGGTGATTGCATTGCAGTGGGAAAAAAAAACATCAAATAGATAGACTCAACACATTACAAGAGGAAGAGCAACAAAAAACCAGTTGGCTCTTTATAGCAAGAGAAATGAATATGTAAATCAATGAAATCGCCCACGCATTATGAAATCTCTGTAAATAAGAGAGCAAAGCAAAACAAAATTGATAGAAAGAATAAAATAAAGAGTTTTATGTTTGTGGTTTTTGCTTACCCCCTTACTCCGGTCATGATGAAGGCCTCCAAACACAAACTGGATCAGGTGATGTTTTCTCTTCTTAGTGACAGACTTGTAGAGAGCTAGCTGTGAGAGTAGGAATTAAATTTGGTTTTGCTTTTTTTGATACGCTACTAGAACTTCATTATAATTTCTTTGATAGCAAATTTAAAAGATTTTATGATCGAATCTTATAGGTATTGGTTACCTCTACAAATTGATTTATGTTTTTTTCTTGTTTAATCAAAATGCAACAATAACAAAAATATAAATAGGAATTTACAATTTGATTAAGTACTTTAAGATTTTAACAAAAAAATATTAGACAAAGCAAATGCAAATCTTGGTTTCATTTGCATGCACTGTGAATATCATGAGGGTTCAGTTTAAAGTATTTTAGCACAATTTCTTTAGTTAATTAATAAAACCACATATCTCTCTTTAAATGCGAACAAATTTTATGTAGCGATCTTGTTAAAGCAAATGTAAATGTTTTCACATAAATCCCAATAAAGCTCAAGCACTTTAGGTTGGTTGTTTCACAAAGGGGGCACTTTTGCTGGTACTTGAATATCTGGTTGGTTCGCTGGAACGTCCAGGCTGTCAGTAAGCTTTGGAAGGCACCTCTGGACATATAATGGGGTCGCTACTGCAAAAAGCTGCTATCAGGGTGTAATGTCCCCAGCCTTCAATTACAGGGACGAGGGTTTGCCAAGTTGGAGCGGGTTCCAAGAAAATCTTGCCAGGAGAGGAAACCCGATACAAACGCAGGGTGCAATTTGGTCACTTCCTCTAGGAAACGCTCAATAAATCGCCCTCTATCACTGCAATATTTGGTGGTATATTCACAAAACCAGCGTTTGAAAGGCTTGTACTTTCTGATTAAAATGTACCACGTTTTGCCTGTCAATCGAAGGTTTTTATTGTCATTAAAATTAATGAAAAAACATTAATAGACTTCATGATAAAACTTACCGCTGGAAAATTTAATTCTAGGTATGGACCGATGGCTAGGAAAATTTGAAATTATGTCCAAAGAAATTTAAAGTCTTTCCACTTCGAAGGTTAGAACAAGAAGGAAGTTGCAATGTTCAGCTGGAGATATTCCTACCTAATATTGGCGTAGGAAGCTATATGTAGAAAACAAAATGTCAAATCTGCTAGACTGTTGTCCAAATGCAGAAATCGATATTTTGTTACCAATTTTGGTACGATTTCTGATATAATTGCCTTATAGCAGAAATAGTAAATTACACTGCCGTCTTTAAAATCATTGCCCTCTTAATACGATAAGCGTTATAATTTTGTTTTATCTAACCAGAATTATATATAATTATTCAACCAAAATTTAAATCGAAATTGGTAATGCAATCTCAACAAGAACTTCACCACTATGTGTACTGTACAAACCAGTTGAATGACGTCAAAGGGAGTCAATAAAATGGATTGACAGTGATCAAAACAGAATAAAATAAAAACATTGTCATGAGGCCTAACTGGACACATTGCAATAAAGAGAATTGACACCAACAAAAAAAAAAGAAGGTTCGCCGTATGTTCTGGTGAGTTTTAAGTCTATTTTAGATCGTTATTGAAATTTGTCCTTTTCAATTGTTTTCAAAGGCGTGCCACGGAGAAGGCTTGTGGATATAAAGATAATGGGTATAGAAATGTATCATTTCCCATGATATGAAGTTGGCCTGACGTTGGTAAGTATATTTTCTCTTCGTATAAAAGGAAACTAATGACCCATAATAATTCACAGGTTCGTAGAGGAGAAAATAAAACTAAAAGTATAAAATGGAATGCCGAATATTCTAAATTGAAGCAGAATTCAACCAAATAAGTGGAATAACTTAGGTCCAGCCAATGTCACCAAAAGTTAAATGGAAATTTTTGCAATAAAAGTGCGGTGGCAAAAAAAATTGATGCAAATGTGTGTGCTAATTTCCTTATCTCATTGAAAGTTCTGAGAAAACGTCCACTATAAACCTGATAATTTATGACAGCCGGGAAATGAATTAGACGGAACCAGGACGTCAGATCAGGTCCTTATGTCCTTAGCGTGGTAAGTTCCTGTATGTCCACCATCGTCGTCTTCCAAGACGTAATAGTGGTTGCCTAACTTTTCCCTCACCTTGGCCTTGATAAACACAGGAGACAATTTTGCGTTGAAACTTTTCTCAAAATTGCTTTGAGCAAAATTTCGACGGAATACAGTCTGTCCAACGTCAAACGCCCTGGGTCTTGTTCGAAGATTGTACGCACCCTGATTCTTCTCGTAGGCCTCCTTAATGTGCCTGCGCAAATCTTGGCGGATAATCTGAAGTTGGTCATCCCGGTGGAGTTTCATACTGGGTTCGTCCAACAGACTCAGCTTCCTCATCAGCTCGTACGACGATGCGTGGGTAACCATATCGAACCCGTAAAGGGCGTGATAGGGTGAACATTTGATCGACTGGTGAAAAGTGTTACGTAGAGCACAACTAATGGCGGTCAAGTTCAGATCCCATTGTTTGTGATCTTTCTTGAGATACGCTTGAATGCCTGCAATCAGTGAACGATTTACACGCTCAGAGGCATTCGATTGAGGTGAGTATAATGCGGTGTAAATATACCTTATCCCCAAAGACGTAAAAAAGGCGTTGAGTTCGTTCGAACGGAATTGACTTCCGTTGTCACTCACTATAATTTCGGGGACACCATAGACATGGAATATGTGTTTCTGCAGATAGTCCTGGATGGCAGAGGCTGTAAATTTGCGCAAGGGACAAATCCAATGGAACTTGGATAAATGATCCAAAACGATCAACAACAAACTACCCATTGGAGGCTTCAACACAACGTTCGGGGCCTTCGTCGTCTTACAGGTTTCGCAGTTACGAATATAGTCGCGGACATCACGTACCATACCAGGCCAATAAAATGTCCGTCTTAGCAATTCAAGGGTTTTGGCTATCCCGCCGTGTGCAGCCACGGGTACATCATGGGCCTTTGCGATAGTGTCAGCCTGCAGCTTTGATGGAACCCAAAGTTTCCAGGACTGATTTTCTTGGGCCTCATCCCCTGAATAATGCTCTGTACGAAAGTACACAAACTTATCCATAATAGTTATATCAGGATACTTCCCTTCTTCCTGCCTCACACGTCTCTTCAAGTCTTGGTATTCCTCGTCGTCATCAAAATCTCCAGAGCACAGACTTCCTCTTCGGGAATGCGGGACAAGGCGTCGGGGAACACATGATCACTCCCCTTTCTATGACTGATGGAAAACTTATAAGGCTGAAGTTTGAACACCCAGCGGGCCAGCCGTCCGCTCAAGTTGGGCTGTCTCATAAGCCATAACAAACTGGAGTGGTCAGTGACCACCACGAATTCCTGCAGTTCTAAATAGCATCGGAACTTTTTAATTGCTTCTATGGCCGCTAAACATTCTCTTTCTGTAACACTATAGTTACGTTGATAACTATTTAGTTTGCGGCTCATAAAAGCAATTGGCCTTTCATTGTCATCCTCGTCATGCTGCACCAAGACTGCCCCAATACCGAAGTCACTCGCATCACAATGAAGATAAAATTTCTTCGAGAAATCGGGGTTGGTCAGCACTGGGGCTGAAGTCAACAAGGTATTCACCCTATCAAATGCAACCTGGGCCTCTGGCGCCCATTGGAACTTCTTTTTCGTTGAAAGCACCTCGGTGATAGCAAACGTCTCCGATGGGAAGTTCTGTAAAAATCGGCGATACCAGCCGGCTAAGCCGAGAAACCCGCGAACTTGTTTCAAGTTCCTTGGTACTGGCCAATTCATAATTGCAGAAATCTTCTCGGGATCCATGGTAATACCGCCATTGCCAATAATGTATCCCAAGTAATTCACGCTTGTAACGAAGAATTTACTCTTGGATATATTAAGAGTGAGGTTGGCCTTGCGAAATTGAACAGATATGCGCTTGAGGACTTCCAGATGTGCTGCAAAATCTTCGGATACTATAATCAGGTCATCCAAGTAACCGAAAACTGAATGGCGAAGGTCTGGTGGAATAAGTTCGTCCATCAAGCGACACATCGTCTGTGGGGAATTGCACAGCCCAAAAGGCATAACTACAAATTGATATAGCGGCCTTCCCGGGACTGTGAATGCCGTCAACGCTTTCGATTCATCGTCAAGACCAACCTGCCAGAATGCATCTTTCAGGTCCAGTTTCGAAATTATATTGACCTTAGGAAGCCTGGACAGAATTCCCTCGACATTGGGAAGTGGGTAGGCGCTTTCCTTGTCACGGCGTTCAGCCTACGAGCATCCAAGCAAAGTCGAACTTTGTTTGGCTTTACCACAAGTCTCATAGGAGAACTCCAAGCACTTGTGGATGGCTCAATAACGCCTAACTCCAGCATCCTGTCTATCTCCGTGAACATCAACCGTTCTACCGCGGGTGAAACCGGGTAAAATCGTTGCTTTATGGGCGCCGCATTGCCTACATCGATAGAATGTTTTATTAAGTCTGTTCTCCCTAGACCTTGTACTTCGAAATTGGGAAACAACTTAATAACAGCATCTAGCTGTTGTCTCTCATGGCCAGAAAATCGAAAAAATATATCATTCGAGGAGTCCTTAACCTCCTCGTCACTTGGAATATTGATGGACGACAAATTTGGGGAACTTGGGCCATTATCATTCAAAGCGATAATGTCAGACGTACAAATCAGGTTCCGAATAAGATCGAAAGATTTCCAAAAATCGATACCGAGGATCAGATTTTGGGTAATAGATGGAACTATTAAAAATCTAAGGCATCTGCTGCTACCTCTAAATGTCACCTCTACGTCGATCCACCCTAACACATTTTGGGTACTACCATATGCTGTTCAAGCGTGTGATCGAGCGGCTCTAAAATTCGAATATTTCGAAAAATCTTTCTGAGCAAGGTTGCCTCCAATGCAACTAATATTCGCCCCAGTATCTAGCAATCCGTACTCTTCAAAATCCAGGAAAGATACTTTCGCGTAGTAACGCATATCCTTTGGGTTGGAAACGATCGTAGAGACACGAATATTACGACAGAGTTTCCTAACTTTGAAAAAATTCCGTAGACGAACAGTTGACCTCTTAGGCCTGGAAAGATGACAAATCGATGAAACATTAAATATTTCATTCCTTTTCCGTATATATATCTCCCACCTTTTATAGAAAGGCAGTCTGGGATGCACAATACGAGACGAACCTACGCCCAAATCCTTCGAAAAAGTTCTGGGTCTTTGAAGAATGGTAATCGGGGTCTCCTTGTCATCACCCGTAATAGTAGGTGCAGGACATGACACATCCGAGTATTTGTATTGAAAGTCAGGGTAAAATTGAAAATCTGTTTGAGAGCCAACATTTAAGCGGGGTCCTTGTGAGGACCTATTGGTCTCCCGTTTTTTGAAGCGTTCTGGGTTCTAGATAAACAAGATGCACACTGTGGTTTATATGTGGCCTTGGCACCACAACCATAACAGAATACCGTCCTATCTTCGAGGCAATCATGCCAATGGTGGCCAACTTTATCACAATTCCAAAATCTCGGGTCAGGTTTGTGTAATGCCTCGACTAAAGGACTAGATGCACGATCAAAATTCTCAGGTTCGTCACCATCAAGTGGAGCGACGTACCTACGAGGAGCAGTAGTAGGGTTAATGTTCCGCGTTGTAAGGTTCCGGCGGATGTACTCGTCACTTAGAAAGTTTTCCCACATCTGAACCAACTTCCTCAGATGAGACAAAGAACGAATCGGAACATATAAAAGGTCCTGGCGAATCTCGGAGCGTAAATTCCTTGCTATTATTTCTATCAGTTCATCCTTACACATAGGAGTAGAAAGTCGATCAGCTATTAGAGAGAGGGCGTCAAAGAAGGAATCATACGATTCCCCTGGCTTTTGCTTCCTACTTCGCATTTCCTCTCTTAAATCAAACGATGACTTGCGCTGTTTATACTGATTAAGTATGGCTTCACAAAACGAGGGCCAGGTAATCGAACTAACCTGTTTGTGGTATCGCCAGTACCACTCACGGGCTTTCCCTGTCAACAAAGTGTTTACAAATGACCGTAAAGTCATTGTTAAAAGTATCTCTAGTCAGGGTCTTTACTCGGTACAAAAATTCTTCAATGGTTAATCCATTGGGAGAACCATCAAACTTCAAGTTCCAGTTGTTGATTATGGAGGTTATCTTGTCCGCATGCATTTTGTTGTAATTGGAAGAAAAATGGGTGTTTGGCGACACATTAAACGCACGAAAATTGGAAGAAGTATGATTACTCTGCGAAGGAGCCTGGAAATTATTGTTATAGGGGTTTCTATAACCCATATTTGGCATTTCATTCGATTGATGGAAATTGGTATTAAAATTGGAATGCGGAGGAAAATTATTTCGTTGGCTGGGGTTACCATTTAAATTAGAATGTGGAGAAATATTATTCGATTGGTTTACGTCTCTCCCTGAAGTATTAGTAGTTGCATTCTGATTATCACTATTTGGAAGACGCCGAAAAATCTCGCTATTCTGAAGCAAGCGCGTTAGTGTCGTCTCAATGATATGACCGACTTGATTATAATCAATGGCATTCGCAGCCGAAGGCGGATTTGCAGCATTTGGCATATTTGGTGAAGGAGATAAACCAAAACTCACTCGGTCGGCTATGGATTCATTTCGATTTGGAGTATGTAGAAAATCTCTTTTTGGACCAGAGCTCCCATTAAGTGGCGAATTCAAAGCCTCATGGAATAAAGCACGGGCTTGACTACGCGTATTATAATACTTACACATAGCTCCCCTGCCTCTTGTTCCCTTATTGGTAACCTTATTGCCTTGGTTCGGCTTTCGAACAAAATTCACCGCACGTAGTTCGCTAAGTTGACAAGACCGATTACATGTTGGACATGCTGAAGATGTAGCCAAATATGTCTCTGTGAAATGAATGAAAACATTCGCTTATGACAAGGCAATCATGACCCTCGTCCATTGAAAATTTGAAAAAAAAAATTATATCCGAGTTGGAATTCCCAAACACGATCTAAAAACTATCAACGTGGAAAATAGATTCCGAGTGCGATTCAAGGGAAGCAAAAAAAGTAATAAGCAGTACAAAAAACAATAATTTGCAGAATTACTCAATGCAAACCACGGTTTAAGGTTTCACAATAAATTAGATAAATGACGTTTCTTGCTAAATTATGGGTATCACTGAAGAGGAGTTTCAGGCAAATATTGACCAACAAAGATTTCAAAACAGGGCTATGGAGTTGAGAGTAAATTTCAAAAATTCTTAGGGAATTGGACACACCAGCCAGGTGAAACTATTTCCTTGTCCTCAACTGTAGATCAGTGGTCTTTATTTCGCAACTGCAGAAAAAAAAGATATCCTGAAATATCACAGGCGCTGATACCTGAGTCTACAACTACCTAAAAAATACAAAATTGCACTCAAAACTATACAAGAATCCTAATTTCCATTGTAACATTCTAAAGGATAATGAAAGAGTTAACAGAAGGCAAACGGTCGACCAGAGCGAGGTAAACCCCAATCTGCTGAAATTCCAGTAAGATCGTGACAACTATTCATACATCCCATATCCTGCCATAAGGGAACTTTGAGACCTCTCATGAAAAATGAACTCAAACAAGTAAAAGCGTGCTACGTTCGGCCGGGCCGAATCTTATATACCCTCCACCATGGATCGCATTTGTCGAGTTCTTTTCCCGGCATCTCTTCTTAGGCAAAAAAGGATATAAGAAAAGAGTTGCTCTGCTATTAAAACGATATCAAGATATGGTCCGGTTCGGACCACAATTAAATTATATGTTGGAGACCTGTATAAAATTTCAGCCAATTCGTATAAGAATTGCGCCCATGGGGGCTCACGAAGTAAAATAGAGAGAACGATTTACATGGGATCTGTATCGGGCTATAGACCGATTCAGACCATAATAAACACGTTTGTTGATGGTCATGAGAGGATCCATCGTACATTTCAGGCATATCGGATAATAATTGCGACCTCTAGGGGTCAAGAAGTCAAGATCCCAGATCGGTTTATATGATAGCTATATCAGGTTATGAACCGATTTGAACCTTATTTGACACAGTTGTTGAAAGTAAAAATAAAATACGTCAAGCAAAATTTTAGCCAAATCGGATAGGAATTGCGCCCTCTAGAAGCTCAAGAAGTCAAATCCCCAGATCTGTTTATATGACAGCAATATCAGGTTATGGACCGATTTCAACCATACTTGGCACAGTTGTTGGATAGCATAACGAAATACTTCGTGCAAAAATTCATTCAAATCGGATAAGAATTGCGCACTCTAGAGGCTCAAGAAGTCAAGACCCCAGATCGGTTTATGTGGCAGCTATATCAGGTTATGGACCGATTTGAACCATACTTAGGACAGTTGTTGGATATCATAACAAAACACGTCGTGCAAAAATTCATTCTGATCGGATAAGAATTGCGCACGCTAGAGGCTCAAGAAGTCAAGACCCAAGATCGGTTTATATGGCAGCTATATCAGGTTATGAACCGATTTGAACTATACTTGGCACAGTTGTTGGATATCATAACAAAACACGTCGTGCAAAATTTCATTCCAATCGGATAAGAATTGCGCTCTCCAGAGGCTCAAGAAGTCAAGACCCAAGATCGGTTTATATGGCAGCTATATCAAAACATAGACCGATATGGCCCATTTACAATACCAACCGACCTACACTAATAAGAAGTATTTGTGCAAAATTTCAAGAGGCTAGCTTTACTCCTTCGAAAGTTAGCGCGCTTTCGACAGACAGACGGACGGACGGACTGACGGACGGACAGACGGACGGACATGGCTAGATCGACATAAAATGTCTCGACGATCAAGAATATATATACTTTATGGGGTCTCAGACGAATATTTCGAGTAGTTACAAACAGAATGACGAAATTAGTATACCCCCCATCTTATGGTGGAGGGTATAAAAATGGTAAAATAAAAATAGAGCCAGAAAAAGACCAGGTCAGTAGTTTTTCGGCCCCACGTTGGGCGCCAAATTCTGTAATGTACACGAACGAAATTCGATTAGAATGCATATTCTGAAAAAATATCTTGGCATTCAGGGACTTGGGAAGAGGTAGGACTATGCGAGCCTTTTATATCCTAGATTCAGTCGGGTGGGGGGTTCGTGTCCTTCTCATACCCAAACCATGTTCTCATTACATCTTTATTATAGACTCCCCTGTTTATTTAATAAATGAAATCAAAACCACAATGACCCAGAAAGATAAATTACATAAAAAACCCTACAAAACAAAATACCAAGATTTTATTATATAAGT
This sequence comes from Stomoxys calcitrans, assembly GCF_963082655.1. Taxonomy (NCBI): domain Eukaryota; kingdom Metazoa; phylum Arthropoda; class Insecta; order Diptera; family Muscidae; genus Stomoxys; species Stomoxys calcitrans. The sequence goes on along the minus strand of NC_081552.1, from coordinate 85,852,901 downwards.
GACTGACATTAGTCGTTGCCTGATTTAGTTGTAATATCTCCGATGATGTTGAGAGTATATGCCTCAGAACCCACGCCTACCAATATTCTACTGGCATTATAACATCATAGTAGAAACCCTGTAATCTGATCACTCCAGATCAGCTAACCCATTTTTTGCAAGAATACGTCTAGAAAATTTAGAATTTCATCATAAATTGATTATAATTACTTCTTTTTATTTAAGACATATTCCATATATAATAAATTCATAAAAAAAACTGATAGATTAACTTAAATTTTAGAAAAATAATATTATGCCTATCCAATGTATTCACCAATATAACAAATAAATTTAATGTTTGTGCTTTGAAAATATTTCATGACGACAAAGCAAATTGATATAAATTTAATTTAGATAAGAAAATTCAAATACATAATTCTATAATATGACCCACCATGGGTTAATTTAACATTTATCAATCGAAAGGTACGGTTCAAAGTTATGAATGAATGTATGTAGGCAAACGAATAGGAAAAAAAACCAATCTCACTGAGATATCATAAAGACATTGGGTGATTGCATTGCAGTGGGAAAAAAAAACATCAAATAGATAGACTCAACACATTACAAGAGCAAGAGCAACAAAAAACCAGTTGGCCCTTTATAGCAAGAGAAATGAATATGTAAATCAATGCAATCGCCCACGCATTATGGAATCTCTGTAAATAAGAGAGCAAAGCAAAACAAAATTGATAGAAAGAATAAAATAAAGTTTTATTTTTGTGGTTTTTGCTTACCCCCTTACTCCGGTCATGATGAAGGCCTCCAAACACAAACTGGATCAGGTGATGTTTTCTCTTCTTAGTGACAGACTTGTAGAGAGCTAGCTGTGAGAGTAGGAATTAAATTTGGTTTTGCTTTTTTTGATACGCTACTAGAACTTCATTATAATTTCTTTGATAGCAAATTTAAAAGATTTTACGATCGAATCTTATAGGTATCCATGGATACATGTAGGGGAAGTATACCCTACCAAACCTTTTGGTTACCTCTACAAATTGATTTATGTTTTTTTCTTGTTTAATCAAAATGCAACAATAACAACAAGTAAAAGCGTGCTAAGTTCGGCCGGGCCGAATCTTATATACCCTCCACCATGGATCGCATTTGTCGAGTTCTTTTCCCGGCATCTCTTCTTAGGCAAAAAATGATATAAGAAAAGAGTTGCTCTGCTATTAAAACGATATCAAGATATGGTCCGGTTCGGACCGCAATTAAATTATATGTTGGAGACCTGTGTAAAATTTCAGCCAATTCGTATAAGAATTGCGCCCATTGGGGCTCACGAAGTAAAATAGAGAGAACGATTTATATGGGATCTGTATCGGGCTATAGACCAAATCAGACCATAATGAACACGTTTGTTGATGGTCATGAGAGGATCCGTCGTACAAAATTTCAGGCATATCGGATAATAATTGCGACCTCTAGGGGTCAAGAAGTCAAGATCTCAGATCGGTTAATATGGCAGCTATATCAGGTTATGAACCGATTTGAACCTTATTTGACACAGTGTTTGGATATCATAACGAAATACTTCGTGCAAAAATTCATTCAAATCGGATAAGAATTGTGCCCTCTAGAGGCTCAGGAAGTCAAGACCCAAGATCGGTTTATATGGCAGCTATATCAGGTTATGGACCGATTTAAACCATACTTGGCACAGTTGTTGGATATGATAACAAAGCACGTCGTGCAAAATTTCATTCTAATCGGATAAGAATTGCGCACGCTAGAGGCTCAAGAAGTCAAGACCCAAGATCGGTTTATATGGCAGCTATGTCAGGTTATAGACCGATTTGAACCATATTTGGCACAGTTGTTGAATATAATAACAAAACACGTCGTGCAAAATTTCATTTCAATCGGATAAGAATTGCGCACTCTAGAGGCTCAAGAAGTCAAGACCCAAGATCGGTTTATATGGCAGCTATATCAGGTTATGAACCGATTTGAATCATACTTGGCGCAGTTGTTGGATATGATAACAAAGCACGTCGTGCAAAATTTCATTCTAATCGGATAAGAATTGCGCACGCTAGAGGCTCAAGAAGTCAAGACCCAAGATCGGTTTATATGGCAGCTATATCAGGTTATGGACCGATTTGAATCATACTTGGCGCAGTTGTTGGATATGATAACAAAGCACGTCGTGCAAAATTTCATTCCAATCGGATAAGAATTGCGCACTCTAGAGGCTCAAGAAGTCAAGACCCAAGATCGGTTTATATGGCAGCTATATCAAAACATGGACCGATATGGCCCATTTACAATACCAACCGACCTACACTAATAAGAAGTATTTGTGCAAAATTTCAAGCGGCTAGCTTTACTCCTTCGGAAGTTAGCGTGCTTTCGACAGACAGACGGACGGACGGACGGACGGACGGACAGACGGACGGACATGGCTAGATCGACATAAAATGTCGCGACGATCAAGAATATATATACTTTATGGGGTCTCAGACGAATATTTCGAGTAGTTACAAACAGAATGACGAAATTAGTATACCCCCCATCTTATGGTGGAGGGTATAAAAATATAAATAAGAATTTACAATTTGATTAAGTACTTTAAGATTTTAACAAAAAAATATTAGACAAAGCAAATGCAAATCTTGGTTTCATTTGCATGCACTGTGAATATCATGAGGGTTCAGTTTAAAGTATTTTAGCACAATTTCTTTAGTTAATTAATAAAACCACATATCTCTCTTTAAATGCGAACAAATTTTATGTAGCGATCTTGTTAAAGCAAATGTAAATGTTTTCACATAAATCCCAATAAATCTCAAGCACTTTAGGTTGGTTGTTTCACAAAGGGGGCACTTTTGCTGGTACTTGAATATCTGGTTGGTTCGCTGGAACGTCCAGGCTGTCAGTAAGCTTTGGAAGGCACCTCTGGACATATAATGGGGTCGCTACTGCAAAAAGCTGCTATCAGGGTATAATGTCCCCAGCCTTCAATTACAGGGACGAGGGTTTGCCAAGTTGGAGCGGGTTCCAAGAAAATCTTGCCAGGAGAGGAAACCCGATACAAACGCAGGGTGCAATTTGGTCACTTCCTCTAGGAAACGCTCAATAAATCGCCCTCTATCACTGCAATATTTGGTGGTATATTCACAAAACCAGCGTTTGAAAGGCTTGTACTTTCTGATTAAAATGTACCACGTTTTGCCTGTCAATCGAAGGTTTTTATTGTCATTAAAATTAATGAAAAAACATTAATAGACTTCATGATAAAACTTACCGCTGGAAAATTTAATTCTAGGTATGGACCGATGGCTAGGAAAATTTTAAATTATGTCCAAAGAAATTTAAAGTCTTTCCACTTCGAAGGTTAGAACAAGAAGGAAGTTGCAATGTTCAGCTGGGGATACTCCTACCTAATATTGGCGTAGGAAGCTATATGTAGAAAACAAAATGTCAAATCTGCTAGACTGTTGTCCAAATGCAGAAATCGATATTTTGTTACCAATTTGGGTACTATTTCTGATATAATTGCCTTATAGCAGAAATAGTAAATTACACTGCCGTCTTTAAAATCATTGCCCTCTTAATACGATAAGCGTTATAATTTTGTTTTATCTAACCAGAATTATATATAATTATTCAACCAAAATTTAAATCGAAATTGGTAATGCAATCTCAACAAGAACTTCACCACTATGTGTACTGTACAAACCAGTTGAATGACGTCAAAGGGAGTCAATAAAATGGATTGACAGTGATCAAAACAGAATAAAATAAAAACATTGTCATGAGGCCTAACTGGACACATTGCAATAAAGAGAATTGACACCAACAAAAAAAAAAGAAGGTTCGCCGTATGTTCTGGTGAGTTTTAAGTCTATTTTAGATCGTTATTGAAATTTGTCCATTTCAATTGTTTTCAAAGGCGTGCCACGGAGAAGGCTTGTGGATATAAAGATAATGGGTATAGAAATGTATCATTTCCCATGATATGAAGTTGGCCTGACGTTGGTAAGTATATTTTCTCTTCGTATAAAAGGAAACTAATGACCCATAATAATTCACAGGTTCGTAGAGGAGAAAATAAAACTAAAAGTATAAAATGGAATGCCGAATATTCTAAATTGAAGCAGAATTCAACCAAATAAGTGGAATAACTTAGGTTCAGCCAATGTCACCAAAAGTTAAATGGAAATTTTTGCAATAAAAGTGCGGTGGCAAAAAAAATTGATGCAAATGTGTGTGCTAATTTCCTTATCTCATTGAAAGTTCTGAGAAAACGTCCACTATAAACCTGATAATTTATGACAGCCGGGAAATGAATTAGACGGAACCAGGACGTCAGATCAGGTCCTTATGTCCTTAGCGTGGTAAGTTCCTGTATGTCCACCATCGTCGTCTTCCAAGACGTAATAGTGGTTGCCTAACTTTTCCCTCACCTTGGCCTTGATAAACACAGGAGACAATTTTGCGTTGAAACTTTTCTCAAAATTGCTTTGAGCAAAATTTCGACAGAATACAGTCTGTCCAACGTCAAACGCCCTGGGTCTTGTTCGAAGATTGTACGCACCCTGATTCTTCTCGTAGGCCTCCTTAATGTGCCTGCGCAAATCTTGGCGGATAATCTGAAGTTGGTCATCCCGGTGGAGTTTCATACTGGGTTCGTCCAACAGACTCAGCTTCCTCATCAGCTCGTACGACGATGCGTGGGTAACCATATCGAACCCGTAAAGGGCGTGATAGGGTGAACATTTGATCGACTGGTGAAAAGTGTTACGTAGAGCACAACTAATGGCGGTCAAGTTCAGATCCCATTGTTTGTGATCTTTCTTGAGATACGCTTGAATGCCTGCAATCAGTGAACGATTTACACGCTCAGAGGCATTCGATTGAGGTGAGTATAATGCGGTGTAAATATACCTTATCCCCAAAGACGTAAAAAAGGCGTTGAGTTCGTTCGAACGGAATTGACTTCCGTTGTCACTCACTATAATTTCGGGGACACCATAGACATGGAATATGTGTTTCTGCAGATAGTCCTGGATGGCAGAGGCTGTAAATTTGCGCAAGGGACAAATCCAATGGAACTTGGATAAATGATCCAAAACGATCAACAACAAACTACCCATTGGAGGCTTCAACACAACGTTCGGGGCCTTCGTCGTCTTACAGGTTTCGCAGTTACGAATATAGTCGAGGACATCACGTACCATACCAGGCCAATAAAATGTCCGTCTTAGCAATTCAAGGGTTTTGGCTATCCCGCCGTGTGCAGCCACGGGTACATCATGGGCCTTTGCGATAGTGTCAGCCTGCAGCTTTGATGGAACCCAAAGTTTCCAGGACTGATTTTCTTGGGCCTCATCCCCTGAATAATGCTCTGTACGAAAGTACACAAACTTATCCATAATAGTTATATCAGGATACTTCCCTTCTTCCTGCCTCACACGTCTCTTCAAGTCTTGGTATTCCTCGTCGTCATCAAAATCTCCAGAGCACAGACTTCCTCTTCGGGAATGCGGGACAAGGCGTCGGGGATCACATGATCACTCCCCTTTCTATGACTGATGGAAAACTTATAAGGCTGAAGTTTGAACACCCAGCGGGCCAGCCGTCCGCTCAAGTTGGGCTGTCTCATAAGCCATAACAAACTGGAGTGGTCAGTGACCACCACGAATTCCTGCAGTTCTAAATAGCATCGGAACTTTTTAATTGCTTCTATGGCCGCTAAACATTCTCTTTCTGTAACACTATAGTTACGTTGATAACTATTTAGTTTGCGGCTCATAAAAGCAATTGGCCTTTCATTGTTATCCTCGTCATGCTGCACCAAGACTGCCCCAATCCCGAAGTCACTCGCATCACAATGAAGATAAAATTTCTTCGAGAAATCGGGGTTGGTCAGCACTGGGGCTGAAGTCAACAAGGTATTCACCCTATCAAATGCAACCTGGGCCTCTGGCGCCCATTGGAACTTCTTTTTCGTTGAAAGCACCTCGGTGATAGCAAACGTCTCCGATGGGAAGTTCTGTAAAAATCGGCGATACCAGCCGGCTAAGCCGAGAAACCCGCGAACTTGTTTCAAGTTCCTTGGTACTGGCCAATTCATAATTGCAGAAATCTTCTCGGGATCCATGGTAATACCGCCATTGCCAATAATGTATCCCAAGTAATTCACGCTTGTAACGAAGAATTTACTCTTGGATATATTAAGAGTGAGGTTGGCCTTGCGAAATTGAACAGATATGCGCTTGAGGACTTCCAGATGTGCTGCAAAATCTTCGGATACTATAATCAGGTCATCCAAGTAACCGAAAACTGAATGGCGAAGGTCTGGTGGAATAAGTTCGTCCATCAAGCGACACATCGTCTGTGGGGCATTGCACAGCCCAAAAGGCATAACTACAAATTGATATAGCGGCCTTCCCGGGACTGTGAATGCCGTCAACGCTTTCGATTCATCGTCAAGACCAACCTGCCAGAATGCATCTTTCAGGTCCAGTTTCGAAATTATATTGACCTTAGGAAGCCTGGACAGAATTCCCTCGACATTGGGAAGTTGGTAGGCGCTTTCCTTGTCACGGCGTTCAGCCTACGAGCATCCAAGCAAAGTCGAACTTTGTTTGGCTTTACCACAAGTCTCATAGGAGAACTCCAAGCACTTGTGGATGGCTCAATAACGCCTAACTCCAGCATCCTGTCTATCTCCGTGAACATCAACCGTTCTACCGCGGGTGAAACCGGGTAAAATCGTTGCTTTATGGGCGCCGCATTGCCTACATCGATAGAATGTTTTATTAAGTCTGTTCTCCCTAGACCTTGTACTTCGAAATTGGGAAACAACTTAATAACAGCATCTAGCTGTTGTCTCTCATGGCCAGAAAATCGAAAAAATATATCATTCGAGGAGTCCTTAACCTCCTCGTCACTTGGAATATCGATGGACGACAAATTTGGGGAACTTGGGCCATTATCATTCAAAGCGATAATGTCAGACGTACAAATCAGGTTCCGAATAAGATCGAAAGATTTCCAAAAATCGATACCGAGGATCAGATTTTGGGTAATAGATGGAACTATTAAAAATCTAAGGCATCTGCTGCTACCTCTAAATGTCACCTCTACGTCGATCCACCCTAACACATTTTGGGTACTACCATCTGCTGTTCAAGCGTGTGATCGAGCGGCTCTAAAATTCGAATATTTCGAAAAATCTTTCTGAGCAAGGTTGCCTCCAATGCAACTAATATTCGCCCCAGTATCTAGCAATCCGTACTCTTCAAAATCCAGGAAAGATACTTTCGCGTAGTAACGCATATCCTTTGGGTTGGAAACGATCGTAGAGACACGAATATTACGACAGAGTTTCCTAACTTTGAAAAAATTCCGTAGACGAACAGTTGACCTCTTAGGCCTGGAAAGTTGACAAATCGATGAAACATTAAATATTTCATTCCTTTTCCGTATATATATCTCCCACCTTTTATAGAAAGGCAGTCTGGGATGCACAATACGAGACGAATCTACGCCCAAATCCTTCGAAAAAGTTCTGGGTCTTTGAAGAATGGTAATCGGGGTCTCCTTGTCATCACCCGTAATAGTAGGTGCAGGACATGACACATCCGAGTATTTGTATTGAAAGTCAGGGTAAAATTGAAAATCTGTTTGAGAGCCAACATTTAAGCGGGGTCCTTGTGAGGACCTATTGGTCTCCCGTTTTTTGAAGCGTTCTGGGTTCTAGATAAACAAGATGCACACTGTGGTTTATATGTGGCCTTGGCACCACAACCATAACAGAATACCGTCCTATCTTCGAGGCAATCATGCCAATGGTGGCCAACTTTATCACAATTCCAAAATCTCGGGTCAGGTTTGTGTAATGCCTCGACTAAAGGACTAGATGCACGATCAAAATTCTCAGGTTCGTCACCATCAAGTGGAGCGACGTACCTACGAGGAGCAGTAGTAGGGTTAATGTTCCGCGTTGTAAGGTTCCGGCGGATGTACTCGTCACTTAGAAAGTTTTCCCACATCTGAACCAACTTCCTCAGATGAGACAAAGAACGAATCGGAACATATAAAAGGTCCTGGCGAATCTCGGAGCGTAAATTCCTTGCTATTATTTCTATCAGTTCATCCTTACACATAGGAGTAGAAAGTCGATCAGCTATTAGAGAGAGGGCGTCAAAGAAGGAATCATACGATTCCCCTGGCTTTTGCTTCCTACTTCGCATTTCCTCTCTTAAATCAAACGATGACTTGCGCTGTTTATACTGATTAAGTATGGCTTCACAAAACGAGGGCCAGGTAATCGAACTAACCTGTTTGTGGTATCGCCAGTACCACTCACGGGCTTTCCCTGTCAACAAAGTGTTTACAAATGACCGTAAAGTCATTGTTAAAAGTATCTCTAGTCAGGGTCTTTACTCGGTACAAAAATTCTTCAATGGTTAATCCATTGGGAGAACCATCAAACTTCAAGTTCCAGTTGTTGATTATGGAGGTTATCTTGTCCGCATGCATTTTGTTGTAATTGGAAGAAAAATGGGTGTTTGGCGACACATTAAACGCACGAAAATTGGAAGAAGTATGATTACTCTGCGAAGGAGCCTGGAAATTATTGTTATAGGGGTTTCTATAACCCATATTTGGCATTTCATTCGATTGATGGAAATTGGTATTAAAATTGGAATGCGGAGGAAAATTATTTCGTTGGCTGGGGTTACCATTTAAATTAGAATGTGGAGAAATATTATTCGATTGGTTTACGTCTCTCCCTGAAGTATTAGTAGTTGCATTCTGATTATCACTATTTGGAAGACGCCGAAAAATCTCGCTATTCTGAAGCAAGCGCGTTAGTGTCGTCTCAATGATATGACCGACTTGATTATAATCAATGGCATTCGCAGCCGAAGGCGGATTTGCAGCATTTGGCATATTTGGTGAAGGAGATAAACCAAAACTCACTCGGTCGGCTATGGATTCATTTCGATTTGGAGTATGTAGAAAATCTCTTTTTGGACCAGAGCTCCCATTAAGTGGCGGATTCAAAGCCTCATGGAATAAAGCACGGGCTTGACTACGCGTATTATAATACTTACACATAGCTCCCCTGCCTCTTGTTCCCTTATTGGTAACCTTATTGCCTTGGTTCGGCTTTCGAACAAAATTCACCGCACGTAGTTCGCTAAGTTGACAAGACCGATTACATGTTGGACATGCTGAAGATGTAGCCAAATATGTCTCTGTGAAATGAATGAAAACATTCGCTTATGACATGGCAATCATGACCCTCGTCCATTGAAAATTTGAAAAAAAAAATTATATCCGAGTTGGAATTCCCAAACACGATCTAAAAACTATCAACGTGGAAAATAGATTCCGAGTGCGATTCAAGGGAAGCAAAAAAAGTAATAAGCAGTACAAAAAACAATAATTTGCAGAATTACTCAATGCAAACCACGGTTTAAGGTTTCACAATAAATTAGATAAATGACGTTTCTTGCTAAATTATGGGTATCACTGAAGAGGAGTTTCAGGCAAATATTGACCAACAAAGATTTCAAAACAGGGCTATGGAGTTGAGAGTAAATTTCAAAAATTCTTAGGGAATTGGACACACCAGCCAGGTGAAACTATTTCCTTGTCCTCAACTGTAGATCAGTGGTCTTTATTTCGCAACTGCAGAAAAAAAAGATATCCTGAAATATCACAGGCGCTGATACCTAAAAAATACAAAATTGCACTCAAAACTATACAAGAATCCTAATTTCCATTGTAACATTCTAAAGGATAATGAAAGAGTTAACAGAAGGCAAACGGTCGGCCAGAGCGAGGTAAACCCCAATCTGCTGAAATTCCAGTAAGATCGTGACAACTATTCATACATCCCATATCCTGCCATAAGGGAACTTTGAGACCTCTCATGAAAAATGAACTCTAACAAGTAAAAGCGTGCTACGTTCGGCCGGGCCGAATCTTATATACCCTCCACCATGGATCGCATTTGTCGAGTTCTTTTCCCGGCATCTCTTCTTAGGCAAAAAAGGATATAAGAAAAGAGTTGCTCTGCTATTAAAACGATATCAAGATATGGTCCGGTTCGGACCACAATTAAATTATATGTTGGAGACCTGTATAAAATTTCAGCCAATTCGTATAAGAATTGCGCCCATTGGGGCTCACGAAGTAAAATAGAGAGAACGATTTACATGGGATCTGTATCGGGCTATAGACCGATTCAGACCATAATAAACACGTTTGTTGATGGTCATGAGAGGATCCATCGTACATTTCAGGCATATCGGATAATAATTGCGACCTCTAAGGGTCAAGAAGTCAAGATCCCAGATCGGTTTATATGGTAGCTATATCAGGTTATGAACCGATTTGAACCTTATTTGACACAGTTGTTGAAAGTAAAAATAAAATACGTCATGCAAAATTTTAGCCAAATCGGATAGGAATTGCGCCCTCTAGAAGCTCAAGAAGTCAAATCCCCAGATCTGTTTATATGACCGCAATATCAGGTTATGGACCGATTTCAACCATACTTGGCACAGTTGTTGGATAGCATAACGAAATACTTCGTGCAAAAATTCATTCAAATCGGATAAGAATTGCGCACTCTAGAGGCTCAAGAAGTCAAGACCCCAGATCGGTTTATGTGGCAGCTATATCAGGTTATGGACCGATTTGAACCATACTTAGGACAGTTGTTGGATATCATAACAAAACACGTCGTGCAAAAATTCATTCTGATCGGATAAGAATTGCGCACGCTAGAGGCTCAAGAAGTCAAGACCCAAGATCGGTTTATATGGCAGCTATATCAGGTTATGAACCGATTTGAACTATACTTGGCACAGTTGTTGGATATCATAACAAAACACGTCGTGCAAAATTTCATTCCAATCGGATAAGAATTGCGCTCTCCAGAGGCTCAAGAAGTCAAGACCCAAGATCGGTTTATATGGCAGCTATATCAAAACATAGACCGATATGGCCCATTTACAATACCAACCGACCTACACTAATAAGAAGTATTTGTGCAAAATTTCAAGAGGCTAGCTTTACTCCTTCGAAAGTTAGCGCGCTTTCGACAGACAGACGGACGGACGGACTGACGGACGGACAGACGGACGGACATGGCTAGATCGACATAAAATGTCTCGACGATCAAGAATATATATACTTTATGGGGTCTCAGACGAATATTTCGAGTAGTTACAAACAGAATGACGAAATTAGTATACCCCCCATCTTATGGTGGAGGGTATAAAAATGGTGAAATAAAAATAGAGCCAGAAAAAGACCAGGTCAGTAGTTTTTCGGCCCCACGTTGGGCGCCAAATTCTGTAATGTACACGAACGAAATTCGATTAGAATGCATATTCTGAAAAAATATCTTGGCATTCAGGGACTTGGGAAGAGGTAGGACTATGCGATCCTTTTATATCCTAGCTTCAGTCGGGTGGGGGGTTCGTGTCCTTCTCATACCCAAACCATGTTCTCATTACATCCTTATTATAGACTCCCCTGTTTATTTAATAAATGAAATCAAAACCACAATGACCCAGAAAGATAAATTACATAAAAAACCCCACAAAACAAAATACCAAGATTTTATTATATAAGTGACTGACATTAGTCGTTGCCTGATTTAGTTGTAATATCTCCGATGATGTTGAGAGTATATGCCTCAGAACCCACGCCTACCTATATTCTACTGGCATTATAACATCATAGTAGAAACCCTGTAATCTGATCACTCCAGATCAGCTAACCCATTTTTTGCAAGAATACGTCTAGAAAATTTAGAATTTCATCATAAATTGATTATAATTACTTCTTTTTATTTAAGACATATTCCATATATAATAAATTCATAAAAAAAAACTGATAGATTAACTTAAATTTTAGAAAAATAATATTATGCCTATCCAATGTATTCACCAATATAATAAATAAATTTAATGTTTGTGCTTTGCAAATATTTCATGACGACAAAGCAAATTGATATAAATTTTATTTAGATAAGAAAATTCAAATACATAATTCTATAATATGACCCACCATGGGTTAATTTAACATTTATCAATCGAAAGGTACGGTTCAAAGTTATGAATGAATGTATGTAGGCAAACGAATAGGAAAAAAAACCAATCTCACTGAGATATCATAAAGACATTGGGTGATTGCATTGCAGTGGGGAAAAAAAACATCAAATAGATAGACTCAACACATTACAAGAGGAAGAGCAACAAAAAACCAGTTGGCTCTTTATAGCAAGAGAAATGAATATGTAAATCAATGAAATCGCCCACGCATTATGAAATCTCTGTAAATAAGAGAGCAAAGCAAAACAAAATTGATAGAAAGAATAAAATAAAGAGTTTTATGTTTGTGGTTTTTGCTTACCCCCTTACTCCGGTCATGATGAAGGCCTCCAAACACAAACTGGATCAGGTGATGTTTTCTCTTCTTAGTGACAGACTTGTAGAGAGCTAGCTGTGAGAGTAGGAATTAAATTTGGTTTTGCTTTTTTTGATACGCTACTAGAACTTCATTATAATTTCTTTGATAGCAAATTTAAAAGATTTTATGATCGAATCTTATAGGTATTGGTTACCTCTACAAATTGATTTATGTTTTTTTCTTGTTTAATCAAAATGCAACAATAACAAAAATATAAATAGGAATTTACAATTTGATTAAGTACTTTAAGATTTTAACAAAAAAATATTAGACAAAGCAAATGCAAATCTTGGTTTCATTTGCATGCACTGTGAATATCATGAGGGTTCAGTTTAAAGTATTTTAGCACAATTTCTTTAGTTAATTAATAAAACCACATATCTCTCTTTAAATGCGAACAAATTTTATGTAGCGATCTTGTTAAAGCAAATGTAAATGTTTTCACATAAATCCCAATAAAGCTCAAGCACTTTAGGTTGGTTGTTTCACAAAGGGGGCACTTTTGCTGGTACTTGAATATCTGGTTGGTTCGCTGGAACGTCCAGGCTGTCAGTAAGCTTTGGAAGGCACCTCTGGACATATAATGGGGTCGCTACTGCAAAAAGCTGCTATCAGGGTGTAATGTCCCCAGCCTTCAATTACAGGGACGAGGGTTTGCCAAGTTGGAGCGGGTTCCAAGAAAATCTTGCCAGGAGAGGAAACCCGATACAAACGCAGGGTGCAATTTGGTCACTTCCTCTAGGAAACGCTCAATAAATCGCCCTCTATCACTGCAATATTTGGTGGTATATTCACAAAACCAGCGTTTGAAAGGCTTGTACTTTCTGATTAAAATGTACCACGTTTTGCCTGTCAATCGAAGGTTTTTATTGTCATTAAAATTAATGAAAAAACATTAATAGACTTCATGATAAAACTTACCGCTGGAAAATTTAATTCTAGGTATGGACCGATGGCTAGGAAAATTTGAAATTATGTCCAAAGAAATTTAAAGTCTTTCCACTTCGAAGGTTAGAACAAGAAGGAAGTTGCAATGTTCAGCTGGAGATATTCCTACCTAATATTGGCGTAGGAAGCTATATGTAGAAAACAAAATGTCAAATCTGCTAGACTGTTGTCCAAATGCAGAAATCGATATTTTGTTACCAATTTTGGTACGATTTCTGATATAATTGATTTTGTTACCAATTTTGGTACGATTTCTGATATAATTGCCTTATAGCAGAAATAGTAAATTACACTGCCGTCTTTAAAATCATTGCCCTCTTAATACGATAAGCGTTATAATTTTGTTTTATCTAACCAGAATTATATATAATTATTCAACCAAAATTTAAATCGAAATTGGTAATGCAATCTCAACAAGAACTTCACCACTATGTGTACTGTACAAACCAGTTGAATGACGTCAAAGGGAGTCAATAAAATGGATTGACAGTGATCAAAACAGAATAAAATAAAAACATTGTCATGAGGCCTAACTGGACACATTGCAATAAAGAGAATTGACACCAACAAAAAAAAAAAAGAAGGTTCGCCGTATGTTCTGGTGAGTTTTAAGTCTATTTTAGATCGTTATTGAAATTTGTCCATTTCAATTGTTTTCAAAGGCGTGCCACGGAGAAGGCTTGTGGATATAAAGATAATGGGTATAGAAATGTATCATTTCCCATGATATGAAGTTGGCCTGACGTTGGTAAGTATATTTTCTCTTCGTATAAAAGGAAACTAATGACCCGTAATAATTCACAGGTTCGTAGAGGAGAAAATAAATCTAAAAGTATAAAATGGATAGCCGAATATTGTAAATTGAAGCAGAATTCAACCAAATAAGTGGAATAACTTTGGTCCAGCTTTTAATAAATGTCACCAAAAGTTAAATGGAAATTTTTACAATAAAAGTGCGGTGGCAAAAAAAATTGATGCAAATGTGTGTGCTAAATTTCCTTATCTCATTGAAAGTTCTGAGAAAACGTACACTACAATGCGGATATCGAATTCGTACCATTGTAGCCTTTGACGCTGAAAGCGTTCGAACCCTGACGAGAACATCGGATAAAGCGGTGCTTTACGACGTACCCCAAAATCCAAAATTGGATATCAAATTTGTTTTCTACTCTCAAATACCTTTCATTTGAGTCCCATATTGTCATAATGTCGCTCCGTACTTGGCCGTACTTGGACTCAAATTTTAATACCATATTTGTTTTCGTGCCCATCGGACCACTTTCGGATATGGGTAGCGTTTTTGTAGTTAAGGGGAGGGCCCGCCTCCACCTGATATCTAAAAATTAGATAGCCTATGTTTCCTTCCAGACAAACGTACACAATCTTTGAACATTTTAAGAAAATCGATTTAGCCAAGTTCCATACAGTCATATTGACCCCCAATACTTCGATTCGATTTTGTATGCCAGATTCGAAATCTACTCCCGAATACCGTTCATTTGAGCCCCATATTGAAATGAACTTCCAATATGTCTGTTTGGCGGAGTTTTGGGTTTGGAGCGGCCCGATGGGTACTTCGACTAAAATTCTTATATCTTATTCGTATTCTATATTGTCCCGGACAACGAAATACGGAACAAACAAACAAACAAACAAAAATTGGGTTTTATATAAAAGAAGATTGTGGAATTTTATATAAAAGAAGATTGTAGAATTTTATATAAAAGAAGATTGTAGAACTTTTATTTTAAATGGACCAAAACCTAAAATGAAGGTCAAAATATCGTTGAAAGTTAGGAAATTGACCTTGGGACTAGACAACAGTAAACCGTAATTATAGACGCAAAATAGTGTCACAAATAGCAGTGTCTTTAAATGTTTAATTTTATTAGGTTAAGATGCTAAGTTTAATAAGTAAAAGCGTGCTAAGTTCGGCCGGGCCGAATCTTATATACCCTCCACCATGGATCGAATTTGTCGAGCTCTTGCCACGGTATATCTTTTAAGGCAAACAAAGGATATAAGAAAAGAATTGCTTTGTTATTGGAACAATATCAAGTTATGGTTCATTTCGGACCATAATTGAACTGAGTATTGGAGACCATAGTAGAAGTCATTGTGTAAAATTTGAGCCAAATCTAGTAAGAATTGCGTACTTTAGAGGATGAAGAAGTAAAGTAGGGAGATCGGTTTATAGGGGATCTGTATTAGGCTATAAACCGATTCATGCCATATTCGACATGTATTTTAGAGGTCATGAGAGAAGCCGTTGTACAAAATTTCAGCCAAATAGGAAAATACTTGAGTCCTCTAGAGCCTCAAGAAGTCAAGACCCCAGATTGGTTTATATGGCAGCTATATCAGGTTATGGACCGATTTGAACCATTCTCAATACAGTTGATGGAAATCATAACAAAACTCCTCATGCAAAATTTCAGCCAAATCGGATAAGAATTGTGGACTCTAGCGGCTCAAGAAGTAAAGATCCCAGATCGGTTTATATGGCAGGTATATCAAAACGTGGACCGATATAGCCCATTTACTATCCCAACCGACCTACACAAGTAAGAAGTATTTGTGCAAAATTTCAAGCGGCTAGCTTTACTCCTCCGAAAGTTAGCGTGCTTCCGACAGACAGACGGATGGAAGCACGATCAAGAAAATATATATACTTTATAGGGTCTTATACGAATATTTCGAGGCAAACACAATGACGAGTTTAGTATACCCCCATCCTATGGTGGAGGGTATAAAAAAAAATGTAGGGATTTCGCTGCGGTTATTTGCTGTACTATTTTTTGCAAATTTCCCGACCTAAGATAGATAATTCAGGTAGTTTATGTGGCTATCGTTGCCATAGATCCAAAGTTTGTGTTATAAGGGAACGCTCAACAGACGTGCACAGAATCAGAGCTGTTAAGGAGGTGACATTTTTTTACGTATTGAAAGCAAAAACTCAGTGGAGCGGGTTTGATTGAATAGTCGAGTCCAAGTGGCGAGCCGATAAGCACATATTTTTCTTCGTTTTGTAACTCGATTCGTTCAACAAGTCATTGAGGACAGCAAATTTTATAAAGGGAAATTAGCTGTTTTCAATGACTTGGCGAACGAATTGGGTGACAACAGTAAAAGCGGGAAAAGTTCGGCAGGGCCAAATCATACATACCCTCAACCATGGATCTCATTTGTCATTTTTTCTCCCCGATATCTCATTATAGGCAATATATCTTAAATATAAAAATCAATTTGCGTTTGTTTGTTTGTTTGTTTGTTTGTTTGTTTGTTTGTTTGTTTGTTTGTTTGTTTGTTTGTTTGTTTGTTTGTTTGTTTGTTTGTTTGTTTGTTTGTTTTTTTGTTTGTTTGTTTGTTTGTTTGTTTGTTTGTTTGTTTGTTTGTTTGTTTGTATGTTTGTTTCTTTGTTTGTTTGTTTCTTTGTTTGTTTGTTTGTTTGTTGGTTTGTTTGTTTGTTTGTTTGTTTGTTTGTTTGTTTCTTTCTTTGTTTAATTGTTTGTTTTTTTGTTTGTTTGTTTGTTTGTTTAATTGTTTGTTTGTTTGTTTGTTTCTTTGTTTAATTGTTTGTTTTTTTGTTTGTTTATTGTTAGACTCAGAAACGGCTGAACCGATTTTCTTGAAATTTTTACAGATGGTGCATAATGATCCCGTGGGGAAAATAGGGTACTACATTTCTTAATATCTGAAAGGAGGGTGGACCCTCCCCCTTACCCTAATTTTCAGAAACGTCAGATCTCGGATATGGGTGGTGCGATTAAAGCCAAATTTTGTGTGTTCTCATATAGTACCCTAAAAATAAAAATTTGGTATCCAAATTTCGGATGGGGTACCTAAGGGTGCTGCCCCACCCTAAAAACTACCAAACATATATTTAGAACAATCACGACAATAAGGGACTCAAATGAAAGGTATTTAGGATAAGAAAACGTATCTGATATCCAATTGTCGGACCAAGTGCTAGGGGGATCACCCCAAGTCCCAAAACACCCCCAAATCGGACATATTTACCGACCATGGCAATATGGGACTCAAATGAAAGGTATTTGCGAGTAGAATACGAATCTGATATCCAATATTCGGGAAAAGCGTCTATGGGACCGCCACACATAGAAGTTGGGTCCAAGGAACACTGGGGTCACTCCAACCCCAAAAGTTCCCAAACAAACATATTGGACGTACATATCAATATGCCGCTCAAATGAAAGGTATTCGGGAGAAGATTGCGGATATGACACAAACAAGTAAAATGGCGTTAAGCTCAGCCGAGCCGAACTTTGGATACCCACCACCTCGGATATATATGTAAACCACCTTTCGTAAAAATGGCACCACTATCGTTCCGATTTGTGTATAATAAAATATTGGTCTTTTTAGTAGCTATATCTAAAAATAAACCGATCTGAACCATATACGACACGGATGTCGAAAAGCCTAACATATGTCACTGTGTCAAATTTCAGTGAAATCGGATTATAAACTCGCCTTTTTTGGCTCAAATTTTTACATCGAGATATCGGTCTGTATGGCAGCTATATACAAATCTGGACCGATTTGAGCCAAGTTGCAGATAAATGTCGAAGGTAATAACACAACTTACTGTCCCAATTCGGCGACATTGAACAATAAATGCGCCATTTATGTGCAAAAACCTTGAATTGAGAGATAGTTTCATATGGCACCTATATCCAAATTTGGACCGACCTGGGCCTTCTATATCCAAATTTGGACCTATCTCGGCTAAATTGAAGAAGGATGTCGAGGGGCTTAACTTAACTCAATGTCCCAAAATTCTGCAACATCGGAAAAGAAATGCGCCTTTAATGGGCCCAAAACATTAAATCGAGAGATCGGTCTATATGACAGCTATATCCAAATCAGGACCGATCTGAGCCAAATTGCCGAAGGATGTCGAAGGGCCTAACACAACTTACTGTCCCAAATTTCAGCAAAATCGGATAATAAATATGGCTTTTATGGCCCGAAGACCTAAATTCGGCGGATCGATCTATATGGGGCCTATATCAAGATATAGTCCCATATAGCCCATCTTCGAACTAAACCTGCTTATGGACAAAAAAATAATCAGTGCAAAGTTTCAGCTCAATATGTCTATTTTTTAAAGATTCTAGCGTGATTTCAACAGACAGACGGACTGACATGCCTAGATCGTCTTAGATTTTTACGCTGATCAAGAATATATGTATACTTTACTAGCAGAACCCGGCCGCTTCGCTGCGCTTCCTTTTACACCATATGAATTATAACTTTCTTTTTAATTACTCTTCTTTGCATTTATTAAGCAATGTACATATTTTTGCGGCCATGTTGTTATAGAACTTTTAGACTATTGTGAAAGCTTGTCTCAGGGTAGGAGGCTTAAAAAAATAAAACCGAAAATAGTCAAAGGTTAGTTCCCATTTTTATACCCTCCACCATAAGATGGGGGGTATACTAATTTCGTCATTCTGTTTGTAACTACTCGAAATATTCGTCTGAGACCCCATAAAGTATATATATTCTTGATCGTCGTGATATTTTATGTCGATCTAGCCATGTCCGTCCGTCCGTCCGTCTGTCTGTCGAAAGCATGCTAACTTCCGAAGGAGTAAAGCTAGCCGCTTGAAATTTTGCACAAATACTTCTTATTAGTGTAGGTCGGTTGGTATTATAAATGGGCCATATCGGTCCATGTTTTGATATAGCTGCCATATAAACCGATCTTGGGTCTTGACTTCTTGAGCCTCTAGAGTGCGCAATTCTTATCCGATTGGAATGAAATTTTGCACGACATGTTTTGCTATGATATCCAACAACTGTGCCAAGTATAGTTCAAATCGGTCTATATCCTGATATAGCTGCCATATAAACCGATCTTGGGTCTTGACTTCTTGAGCCTCTAGAGTGCGCAATTCTTATCCGATTGGAATGAAATTTTGCATGACGTGTTTTGTTATTATATCCAACAACTGTGCCAAATATGGTTGAAATCGGTTCATAACCTGATATAGCTGTCATATAAACAGATCTGGGGATTTGACTTCTTGAGCTTCTAGAGGGCCCAATTCCTATCCGATTTGGCTGAAATTTTGCATGACGTATTTTATTTTTACTTTTAACAACTGTGTCAAATAGGGTTCAAATCGGTTCATAACCTGATATAGCTGCCATATAAACCGATCTGGCATCTTGACTTCTTGATCCCTAGAGGTCGCTATTATTATCCGATATGCCTGAAATTTTGTACGACGGATCCTCTCATGACCATCAGCAAACGTGTTTATTATGGTCTGAATCGGTCTATAGCCCGATACAGATCCCACATAAATCGTTCTCTCTATTTTACTTCGTGAGCCCCAATGTGCGCAATTCTTATACGAATTGGCTGAAATTTTACACAGGTCTCCAACATATAATTTAATTGTGGTCCGAACCGGACCATATCTTGATATCGTTTTAATAGCAGAGCAACTCTTTTCTTATATCCTTTTCTGCCTAAGAAGAGATGCCGGGAAAAGAACTCGACAAATGCGATCCATGGTGGAGGGTATATAAGATTCGGCCCAGCCGAACTTAGCACGCTTTTACTTGTTATACCCTCCACCATAAGATGGGGGGTATACTAATTTCGTCATTCTGTTTGTAACTACTCGAAATATTCGTCTGAGACCCCATAAAGTATATATATTCTTGATCGTCGTGACATTTTATGTCGATCTAGCCATGTCCGTCCGTCTGTCCGTCCGTCCGTCCGTCCGTCCGTCCGTCTGTCTGTCGAAAGCACGCAAACTTCCGAAGGAGTAAAGCTAGCCGCTTGAAATTTTGCACAAATACTTCTTATTAGTGTAGGTCGGTTGGTATTGTAAATGGGCCATATCGGTCCATGTTTTGATATAGCTGCCATATAAACCGATCTTGGGTCTTGACTTCTTGAGCCTCTAGAGTGCGCAATTCTTATCCGATTGGAATGAACTTTTGCACGACATGTTTTGTTATGATATCCAACAACTGCGCCAAGTATGGTTCAAATCGGTTCATAACCTGATATAGCTGCCATATAAACCGATCTTGGGTCTTGACTTCTTGAGCCTCTAGAGGGCGCAATTCTTATCCAAATGGAATGGAATTTCGCACAACGTGATTTGTTAATATATCCAACAACTGTGCCCAGTATGGTTTAAATCGGCCCATAACCTGATATAGCTGTCATATAAACCGATCTTGGGTCTTGACTTCTTGAGCCTCTAGAGGGCGCAATTCTTATCCGAATGGAATGGAATTTCGCACGACGTGTTTTGTTATGATATCCAACAACTGTGCCAAGTATGGTTGAAATCGGTCCATAACCTGATATAGCTGTCATATAAACAGATCTGGGGATTTGACTTCTTGAGCTTTTAGAGGGCGCAATTCTTATCCGATTTGGCTGAAATTTTGCATGACGTATTTTATTTTTACTTTCAACAACTGTGTCAAATAAGGTTCAAATCGGTTCATAACCTGATATAGCTGCCATATAAACCGATCTGGGATCTTGACTTCTTGACCCCTAGAGGTCGCAATTATTATCCGATATGCCTGAAATTTTGTACGACGGATCCTCTCATGACCATCAACAAACGTGTTTATTATGGTCTGAATCGGTCTATAGCCCGATACAGATCCCATATAAATCGTTCTCTCTATTTTACTTCGTGAGCCCCAATGGGCGCAATTCTTATACGAATTGGCTGAAATTTTACACAGGTCTCCAACATATAATTTAATTGTGGTCCGAACCGGACCATATCTTGATATCGTTTTAATAGCAGAGCAACTCTTTTCTTATATCCTTTTTTGCCTAAGAAGAGATGCCGGGAAAAGAACTCGACAAATGCGATCCATGGTGGAGGGTATATAAGATTCGGCCCGGCCGAACTTAGCACGCTTTTACTTGTTTTTTTTTTATACCCTCCACCATAAGATGGGGGGTATACTAATTTCGTCATTCTGTTTGTAACTACTCGAAATATTCGTCTGAGACCCCATAAAGTATATATATTCTTGATCGTCGTGAAATTTTATGTCGATCTAGCCATGTCCGTCCGTCCGTCCGTCCGTCCGTCTGTCTGTCGAAAGCACGCTAACTTCCGAAGGAGTAAAGCTAGCCGTTTGAAATTTTGCACAAATACTTCTTATTAGTGTAGGTCGGTTGGTATTGTAAATGGGCCATATCGGTCCATGTTTTCATATAGCTGCCATATAAACCGATCTTGGGTCTTGACTTCTTGAGCCTCTAGAGTGCGCAATTCTTATCCGATTGGAATGAAATTTTGCATGACGTGTTTTGTTACGATATCCAACAACTGTGCCAAATATGGTTGAAATCGGTTCATAACCTGATATAGCTGTCATATAAACAGATCTGGGGATTTGACTTCTTGAGCTTCTAGAGGGCCCAATTCCTATCCGATTTGGCTGAAATTTTGCATGACGTATTTTATTTTTACTTTTAACAACTGTGTCAAATAGGGTTCAAATCGGTTCATAACCTGATATAGCTGCCATATAAACCGATCTGGCATCTTGACTTCTTGATCCCTAGAGGTCGCTATTATTATCCGATATGCCTGAAATTTTGTACGACGGATCCTCTCATGACCATCAGCAAACGTGTTTATTATGGTCTGAATCGGTCTATAGCCCGATACAGATCCCACATAAATCGTTCTCTCTATTTTACTTCGTGAGCCCCAATGTGCGCAATTCTTATACGAATTGGCTGAAATTTTACACAGGTCTCCAACATATAATTTAATTGTGGTCCGAACCGGACCATATCTTGATATCGTTTTAATAGCAGAGCAACTCTTTTCTTATATCCTTTTCTGCCTAAGAAGAGATGCCGGGAAAAGAACTCGACAAATGCGATCCATGGTGGAGGGTATATAAGATTCGGCCCAGCCGAACTTAGCACGCTTTTACTTGTTATACCCTCCACCATAAGATGGGGGGTATACTAATTTCGTCATTCTGTTTGTAACTACTCGAAATATTCGTCTGAGACCCCATAAAGTATATATATTCTTGATCGTCGTGACATTTTATGTCGATCTAGCCATGTCCGTCCGTCTGTCCGTCCGTCCGTCCGTCCGTCTGTCTGTCGAAAGCACGCAAACTTCCGAAGGAGTAAAGCTAGCCGCTTGAAATTTTGCACAAATACTTCTTATTAGTGTAGGTCGGTTGGTATTGTAAATGGGCCATATCGGTCCATGTTTTGATATAGCTGCCATATAAACCGATCTTGGGTCTTGACTTCTTGAGCCTCTAGAGTGCGCAATTCTTATCCGATTGGAATGAACTTTTGCACGACGTGTTTTGTTATGATATCCAACAACTGCGCCAAGTATGGTTCAAATCGGTTCATAACCTGATATAGCTGCCATATAAACCGATCTTGGGTCTTGACTTCTTGAGCCTCTAGAGGGCGCAATTCTTATCCAAATGGAATGGAATTTCGCACAACGTGATTTGTTAATATATCCAACAACTGTGCCCAGTATGGTTTAAATCGGCCCATAACCTGATATAGCTGTCATATAAACCGATCTTGGGTCTTGACTTCTTGAGCCTCTAGAGGGCGCAATTCTTATCCGAATGGAATGGAATTTCGCACGACGTGTTTTGTTATGATATCCAACAACTGTGCCAAGTATGGTTGAAATCGGTCCATAACCTGATATAGCTGTCATATAAACAGATCTGGGGATTTGACTTCTTGAGCTTTTAGAGGGCGCAATTCTTATCCGATTTGGCTGAAATTTTGCATGACGTATTTTATTTTTACTTTCAACAACTGTGTCAAATAAGGTTCAAATCGGTTCATAACCTGATATAGCTGCCATATAAACCGATCTGGGATCTTGACTTCTTGACCCCTAGAGGTCGCAATTATTATCCGATATGCCTGAAATTTTGTACGACGGATCCTCTCATGACCATCAACAAACGTGTTTATTATGGTCTGAATCGGTCTATAGCCCGATACAGATCCCATATAAATCGTTCTCTCTATTTTACTTCGTGAGCCCCAATGGGCGCAATTCTTATACGAATTGGCTGAAATTTTACACAGGTCTCCAACATATAATTTAATTGTGGTCCGAACCGGACCATATCTTGATATCGTTTTAATAGCAGAGCAACTCTTTTCTTATATCCTTTTTTGCCTAAGAAGAGATGCCGGGAAAAGAACTCGACAAATGCGATCCATGGTGGAGGGTATATAAGATTCGGCCCGGCCGAACTTAGCACGCTTTTACTTGTTTTTTTTTTATACCCTCCACCATAAGATGGGGGGTATACTAATTTCGTCATTCTGTTTGTAACTACTCGAAATATTCGTCTGAGACCCCATAAAGTATATATATTCTTGATCGTCGTGAAATTTTATGTCGATCTAGCCATGTCCGTCCGTCCGTCCGTCCGTCCGTCCGTCCGTCCGTCCGTCCGTCCGTCTGTCTGTCGAAAGCACGCTAACTTCCGAAGGAGTAAAGCTAGCCGCTTGAAATTTTGCACAAATACTTCTTATTAGTGTAGGTCGGTTGGTATTGTAAATGGGCCATATCGGTCCATGTTTTCATATAGCTGCCATATAAACCGATCTTGGGTCTTGACTTCTTGAGCCTCTAGAGTGCGCAATTCTTATCCGATTGGAATGAAATTTTGCACGACGTGTTTTGTTATGATATTCAACAACTTTGCCAAGTATGATTCAAATCGGTCCATAACCTGATATAGCTGCCATATAAACCGATCTTGGGTCTTGACTTCTTGACCCTCTTGAGTGCGCAATTCTTATCCGATTGGAATGAAATTTTGCACGACGTGTTTTGATATGATATCCAACAACTTTGTTAAGTATGTTTCAAATCGGTCCATAACCTGATATAGCTGTCATATAAACCGATCTTGGGTCTTGAATTCTTGAGCCTCTAGAGTGCGCAATTCTTATCTGATTGGAATGAAATTTTGCACGACGTGTTTTGTTATGATATCCAACAACTGTGCCAAGTATGGCTCAAATCGACCCATAACCTGATATAGCTGCGATATAAACCGATCTTGGATCTTGACTTCTTGAGCCTCTAGAGGTCGCAATTATTGTCCGATTTACCTGAAATTATGTACTACGGATCCTCTCATGACCATCAACATACGTGTTTATTATGATCTGAATCGGTCTATAGCCCGATAAAGCTCCCATATAAATCGATCTCTCTATTTTACTTCTTGGGCCCCCAAAGGGCACAATTCTTATTTGAATTGGCGTACATTTTACACAGGTCTCCAACATGTAATAATATATTTATAGCAGAGCAAATCTTTTCTTATATCCTTTTTTGCCTAAAAAGAGATGCCGGGAGAAGAACTCGGCAAATGCGATCCGTGGTGGAGGGTATGTAAGATTCGGCCCGGCCGAACTTAGCACGCTTTTACTTGTTTTTATACCCACCACCGAAGGATGGGGGTATAGTCATTTTGTCATTCCGTTTGCAACACATCGAAATATCCATTTCCGACCCTATAAAGTATATATATTCTTGATCAGCGTAAAAATCTAAGACGATCTAGCCATGTCCGTCCGTCTGTCCGTCTGTCCGTCTGTCTGTTGAAATCACGCTACAGTCTTTAAAAATAGAGATATTGCGCTGAAATTTTGCACATATTCTTTTTTTATCCATAAGCAGGTTAAGTTCGAAGATGGGCTATATCGGACTATATCTTGATATAGCCCCCATATAGACCGATCGGCCGATTTAGGGTCTTAGGCCCATAAAGGCCACATTTATTATCCGATTTTGTTGAAATTTGGGACAGTGAGTTGCGTTAGGCCCTTCGACATCCTTTGTCAATTTGGTTCAGATCGGCCCAGATTTGGATATAGCTGCCTTATAGACCGATCCTCCGATTTAGGGTCTAAGGCCCATAAAAGCCACATTTATTATCCGATTTCGCTGAAATTTGGGACAGTGAGTTGTCTTAGACCCTTTGACATGTTTCTTTAATTTGGTCCAGATCGGTTCAGATTTGGATATAGCTGCCATATAGACCGATCCTCCGGTTTAGGGTCTTGACCCACAAAAGCCACATTTATTATCCGATTTTGATGAAATTCGGGGCAGTGAATTGTGTAAGGCGCATCGACATCCTTCGTTAATTTGGCTCAGATCGGTCCAGATTTGGATATAGCTGCCATATAGATCGATCCTCCGATTTATGGTGTAAGGCCCATAAAAGCCACATTTATGGTCCGATTTCGCTGAAATTTGAGGCAGTGAGTTGTCTTAGGCCCTTTGACGTATATCTTCAATTTGGCCCAGATCGGTTCAAATTTGGATATAGCTGCCATATAGACCGATTTCTTGATTTATGGTTTTGGGCCCATAAAATGCTCATTTATTGCCCGATGTCCCCGAAATTTGGAACAGTGAGTTAAGTTGAGCCCCTTGACATACTTCTCCAATATCGCACAGATCGGTCCAGATTTGGATATAGCTGCCATATAGACCGATATCTAAGTTTTAGGTTTTGGCCCCATAAAAGACGCATTTATAATCCGATTTCACTGAAATTTGACACAGTGACTTATGTTCGGCTCTTCGACATCCGTGTCGTATATAGTTCAGATCGGTATGAGGTATATGAGTATAAGGTATGAAATTTTCACCGAATTTTGATGAAAGGTGGTTTACCTACATACCCGAGGTGGTGGGTATCCAAAGTTCGGCCCGGCCGAACTTAACGCCTTTTTACTTGTTTTTATACCCTCCACCATAAGATGGGGGGTATACTAATTTCGTCATTCTGTTTGTAACTACTCGAAATATTCGTCTGAGACCCCATAAAGTATATATATTCTTGATCGTCGTGACATTTTATGTCGATCTAGCCATGTCCGTCCGTCTGTCCGTCCGTCCGTCCGTCCGTCCGTCCGTCCGTCCGTCCGTCCGTCCGTCCGTCCGTCCGTCCGTCCGTCCGTCCGTCCGTCCGTCCGTCTGTCTGTCGAAAGCACGCTAACTTCCGAAGGAGTAAAGCTAGCCGCTTGAAATTTTGCACAAATACTTCTTATTAGTGTAGGTCGGTTGGTATTGTAAATGGGCCATATCGGTCCATGTTTTGATATAGCTGCCATATAAACCGATCTTGGGTCTTGACTTCTTGAGCCTCTAGAGTGCGCAATTCTTATCCGATTGGAATGAACTTTTGCACGACGTGTTTTGTTATGATATCCAACAACTGCGCCAAGTATGGTTCAAATCGGTTCATAACCTGATATAGCTGCCATATAAACCGATCTTGGGTCTTGATTTCTTGAGCCTCTAGAGGGCGCAATTCTTATCCAAATGGAATGGAATTTCGCACAACGTGATTTGTTAATATATCCAACAACTGTGCCCAGTATGGTTTAAATCGGCCCATAACCTGATATAGCTGTCATATAAACCGATCTTGGGTCTTGACTTCTTGAGCCTCTAGAGGGCGCAATTCTTATCCGAATGGAATGGAATTTCGCACGACGTGTTTTGTTATGATATCCAACAACTGTGCCAAGTATGGTTGAAATCGGTCCATAACCTGATATAGCTGTCATATAAACAGATCTGGGGATTTGACTTCTTGAGCTTTTAGAGGGCGCAATTCTTATCCGATTTGGCTGAAATTTTCATGACGTATTTTATTTTTACTTTCAACAACTGTGTCAAATAAGGTTCAAATCGGTTCATAACCTGATATAGCTGCCATATAAACCGATCTGGGATCTTGACTTCTTGACCCCTAGAGGTCGCAATTATTATCCGATATGCCTGAAATTTTGTACGACGGATCCTCTCATGACCATCAACAAACGTGTTTATTATGGTCTGAATCGGTCTATAGCCCGATACAGATCCCATATAAATCGTTCTCTCTATTTTACTTCGTGAGCCCCAATGGGCGCAATTCTTATACGAATTGGCTGAAATTTTACACAGGTCTCCAACATATAATTTAATTGTGGTCCGAACCGGACCATATCTTGATATCGTTTTAATAGCAGAGCAACTCTTTTCTTATATCCTTTTTTGCCTAAGAAGAGATGCCGGGAAAAGAACTCGACAAATGCGATCCATGGTGGAGGGTATATAAGATTCGGCCCGGCCGAACTTAGCACGCTTTTACTTGTTTTTTTTTTATTATTTATATAATGTAAATAATTTTTATTTTGATGAGAATTCATTACAATTTGTGCCTCGCGAAGCCTTATTCTTGTTAGCAAGGATATACAATGTAAAAGTGTAAAATTCGTAGTACTAAATTAAATACATAATTAAACATTACAAATTAGATAACAATGGATAACAAAGTATTATAAGGTAATCTTTTACAAAGGAATTTAAACAATTTAGTTTATTCGCTTCATTGCGAGTTAATAAAGAATTTCTTAATATCATTTTTATACCCTCCACCATAAGATGGGGGGTATACTAATTTCGTCATTCTGTTTGTAACTACTCGAAATATTCGTCTGAGACCCCATAAAGTATATATATTCTTGATCGTCGTGAAATTTTATGTCGATCTAGCCATGTCCGTCCGTCTGTCCGTCCGTCCGTCCGTCCGTCCGTCCGTCCGTCCGTCTGCCTGTCGAAAGCACGCTAACTTCCGAAGGAGTAAAGCTAGCCGCTTGAAATTTTGCACAAATACTTCTTATTAGTGTAGGTCGGTTGGTATTGTAAATGGGCCATATCGGTCCATGTTTTGATATAGCTGCCATACAAACCGATCTTGGGTCTTGACTTCTTGAGCCTCTAGAGTGCGCAATTCTTATCCGATTGGGATGAAATTTTGCACGGCGTGTTTTGTTATGATATCCAACAACTCTGCCAAGTATGGTTCAAATCGGTCCATAACCTGATATAGCTGCCATATAAACCGATCTTGGGTCTTGACTTCTTGAGCCTCTAGCGTGCGCAATTCTTATCCGATCAGAATGAAATTTCGCACGACGTGTTTTGTTATGATATCCAACAACTGTGCCAAGTATGGTTTAAATCGGTCCATAACCTGATATAGCTGTCATATAAACCGATCTTGGGTCTTGAATTCTTGAGCCTCTAGAGGGCGCAATTCTTATCCGAATGGAATGGAATTTCGCACGACGTGTTTTGTTATGATACCCAACAACTGTGCCAAGTATGGTTTAAATCGGTCCATAACCTGATATAGCTGCCATATAAACCGATCTGGGGATTTGACTTCTTGAGCTTCTAGAGGGCGCAATTCCTATCCGATTTGGCTGAAATTTTGCATGACGTATTTTATTTTTACTTTCAACTACATAGTGTCAAATCAGGTTCAAATCGGTTCATAACCTGATATAGCTGTCATATAAACCGATCTGGGATCTTGACTTCTTGACCCCTAGAGGTCGCAATTATTATCCGATATGCCTGAAATTTTGTGCGACGGATCCTCTCATGACCATCAACAAACGTGTTTATTATGGTCTGAATCGGTTTATAGCCCGATACAGATCCCATATAAATCGTTCTCTCTATTTTATTTCGTGAGCCCCAATGGGCGCAATTCTTATACGAATTGGCTGAAATTTTACACAGGTCTCCAACATATAATTTAATTGTGGTCCGAACCGGACCATATCTTGATATCGTTTTAATAGCAGAGCAACTCTTTTCTTATATCCTTTTTTGCCTAAGAGGAGATGCCGGGAAAAGAACTCGACAAATGCGATCCATGGTGGAGGATATATAAGATTCGGCCCGGCCGAACTTAGCACGCTTTTACTTGTTCCTTTTAAATCTATTTTGTAAACAGAGGACATAAGGCTGTATCGCATTTAATATAGAAGGCAATTGTATATCTATTGTATTTTTCCCATATTTATTGTTGAATCTGGGTACATTGTATCTTCCTTCTGCGCGTCTTCTTGTGTTGTATTGATGATTTATTGGCAATAGGGATGAGTCGTCGTAGAATTCATTTATTATGGTGGTTTTGTATATATTTTTTACAGTCAAGATGTTATGTGTTTTTGCAAATTCTTTAATATCGTGGTTTTCGACATTGTGTGTATATATTTGATTGATGGAGTTATGAGGGTTAGCGTTTCGCAAGTTAATCTGCGGTTGTGAGTGTACCGGTTTGCTTTTTATACCCTCCACCATAAGATGGGGGGTATACTAATTTCGTCATTCTGATTGTAACTACTCGAAATATTCGTCTTAGACCCCATAAAGTATATATATTCTTGATCGTCGCGACATTTTATGTCGATCTAGCCGTGTCCGTCCGTCTGTCCGTCCGTCCGTCTGTCCGTCCGTCCGTCCGTCTGTCTGTCGAAAGCACGCTAACTTCCTTAGGAGTAAAGCTAGCCGCTTGAAATTTTGCACAAATACTTCTTATTAGTGTAGGTCGGTTGTTATTGTAAATGGGCCATATCGGTCCATGTTTTGATATAGATGCCATATAAACCGAACTTGGGTCTTGACTTCTTGAGCCTCTAGAGTGCGCAATTCTTATCCGATTGGAATGAAATTTTGCAAGACGTGTTTTGTAATGATATCCAACAACTGTGCCAAGTATGGTTCAAATCGGTCCATAATCTGATATAGCTGCCATATAAACCGATCTTGGGTCTTGACTTCTTGAGCCTCTAGCATGCGCAATTCTTATCCGATCAGAATGAAATTTTGCACGACGTGTTTTGCTATGATATCCAACAACTGTGCCAAGTATGGTTCAAATCGGTCCATAACCTGATATAGCTGCCATATAAACCGATCTTGGGTCTTGAATTCTTGAGTCTCTAGAGTGCGCAATTCTTATCCGATTGAAATGAAATTTTGCACGACGTGTTTTATTATTATATACAAAAACTGTGCCAAGTATGGTTCAAATCGGTCCATAACCTGATGTAGCTGTCATATAAACCGATCTTGGGTCTTGACTTCTTGAGCCTCTAGAGGGCACAATTCTTATCCGATTTGAATGAATTTTTGCACGAAGTATTTCGTTATGATATCCAACAACTGCGTAAGTATGGTTGAAATCGGTCCATAACCTGATATAGCTGTCATATAAACATATCTGGGGATTTGACTTCTTGAGCTTCTAGAGGGAGCAATTCCTATTCGATTTGGCTGAAATTTTGCATGACGTATTTATTTTTACTTTCAACAAGTGTGTCAAATAAGATTCAAATCGGTTCATAACCTGATATAGCTGCCATATAAACCGATCTGGGATCTTGACTTCTTGACCCCTAGAGGTCGCACTTATTATCCGATATGCCTGAAATTTTGTACGACGAATCCTCTCATGACCATCAACAAACGTGTTTATTATGGTCTGAATCGGTCTATAGCCCGATACAGATCCCATATAAATCGTTCTCTCTATTTTACTTCGTGAGCCCCCAATGGGCGCAATTCTTATACGAATTGGCTGAAATTTTACGCAGGTCTCCAACATATAATTTAATTGTCGTCCGAACCGGACCATATCTTGATATCGTTTTAATAGCAGAGCAACTCTTTTCTTATATCCTTTTTTGCCTAAGAAGAGATGCCGAGAAAAGAACTCGACAAATGCGATCCATGGTGGAGGGTATATAAGATTCGGCCCGGCCGAACTTAGCACGCTTTTACTTGTTTATTTATTCGAAGGACAGACAACTTGTCAAAACAATAGTGAAAAGCATATGATCAACTTTGAACACACTCTCCTGTGCCTCTCGCGCTCTTTTTCATAGTTCGGTTTTCCTATTCAAAAAATGTCTACCCCCCAATAATGGCGTTAAATTTGTTGTTGGTGATGCTCGCAGTTATCAAATTCGTTTTCTAATCTCAAATACCTTTCATTTGAGCCACATATTGACATGGTCAAAAAATGTTTACTCTTTAGGGGTGTTTTGGGAAAGGGGAGATGCCCTAAATACATGGTTCTACATCTGGATGTCAAATTCGTATTCTACTCCCAAATACCTTTATTTGAGCCATTTTGCGATGGTCACTAAAAAATTGCTGCTTGTGGGGTATTTTGGGAAAGGGGTTGTCCCCCAGAAAATTGGCCCCGAAAGTGGGTATGAATTCTTGCTCTACCTCCAGAACCTTTCATTTAAGCTTCACATTGACATGGTGGATGAATGTGCCCGATTTAGGGGTGTTTTGGAGATTGGAGTGGTCCCCCAAACACTAAGCCCGGAAAATATATCAGCAACGTTCTCTATTCTCCTATATCTATATATCATTTTTATACCCTCCACCATAAGATGGGGGGTATACTAATTTCGTCATTCTGTTTGTAACTACTCGAAATATTCGTCTGAGACCCCATAAAGTATATATATTCTTGATCGTCGCGACATTTTATGTCGATCTAGCCATGTCCGTCCGTCCGTCCGTCCGTCCGTCCGTCCGTCCGTCCGTCCGTCCGTCCGTCTGTCTGTCGAAAGCACGCTAACTTCCGAAGGAGTAAAGCTAGCCGCTTGAAATTTTGCACAAATACTTCTTATTAGTGTAGGTCGGTTGGTATTGTAAATGGGCCATATCGGTCCATGTTTTGATATAGCTGCCATATAAACCGATCTTGGGTCTTGACTTCTTGAGCCTCTAGAGTGCGCAATTCTTATCCGATTGGAATGAAATTTTGCACGACGTGCTTTGTTATCATATCCAACAACTGCGCCAAGTATGATTCAAATCGGTCCATAACCTGATATAGCTGCCATATAAACCGATCTTGGGTCTTGACTTCTTGAGCCTCTAGCGTGCGCAATTCTTATCCGATTAGAATGAAATTTTGCACGACGTGCTTTGTTATCATATCCAACAACTGCGCCAAGTATGATTCAAATCGGTTCATAACCTGATATAGCTGCCATATAAACCGATCTTGGGTCTTGACTTCTTGAGCCTCTAGAGTGCGCAATTCTTATCCGATTGAAATGAAATTTTGCACGACGTGTTTTGTTATTATATTCAACAACTGTGCCAAATATGGTTCAAATCGGTCTATAACCTGACATAGCTGCCATATAAACCGATCTTGGGTCTTGACTTCTTGAGCCTCTAGCGTGCGCAATTCTTATCCGATTAGAATGAAATTTTGCACGACGTGCTTTGTTATCATATCCAACAACTGTGCCAAGTATGGTTTAAATCGGTCCATAACCTGATATAGCTGCCATATAAACCGATCTTGGGTCTTGACTTCCTGAGCCTCTAGAGGGCACAATTCTTATCCGATTTGAATGAATTTTTGCACGAAGTATTTCGTTATGATATCCAAACACTGTGTCAAATAAGGTTCAAATCGGTTCATAACCTGATATAGCTGCCATATTAACCGATCTGAGATCTTGACTTCTTGACCCCTAGAGGTCGCAATTATTATCCGATATGCCTGAAATTTTGTACGACGGATCCTCTCATGACCATCAACAAACGTGTTCATTATGGTCTGATTTGGTCTATAGCCCGATACAGATCCCATATAAATCGTTCTCTCTATTTTACTTCGTGAGCCCCAATGGGCGCAATTCTTATACGAATTGGCTGAAATTTTACACAGGTCTCCAACATATAATTTAATTGCGGTCCGAACCGGACCATATCTTGATATCGTTTTAATAGCAGAGCAACTCTTTTCTTATATCATTTTTTGCCTAAGAAGAGATGCCGGGAAAAGAACTCGACAAATGCGATCCATGGTGGAGGGTATATAAGATTCGGCCCGGCCGAACTTAGCACGCTTTTACTTGTTTTGAATCCCATTTTGCCATTGGCCACAAAATTGGATATGAACTGCGTTTTCTAATCTGATTTAAACACTTTATTACAAAAGTCAGCAAATATGTCCGGTTTGCGGTATTGGCCCTAAAAATTATAAATATTTAGTTTCAATCTTTTTAAGACCCAAATTGTCTTGGTGAGCAAATAAGTCCTATTTGGGGGTTGTTATGCTGGTGGGATTTGCCCTAGACAGTTGGTCCCTAATGTTTATATCAGATACGTGGTCTACTCCCAAACACCTTTAATTTGAGACCCATATTTCCATAGTCGGCAAACATAACCGGCTTGCCGGGTGTTTTGGGGGATGGGCGGCCACTCAGTGAGTTGGCCTTGAAAATATATATAGGATTCGTGTTTCATTCTAAAAACCCTCTTATTTGAGCCTCATATTGCAAAAGTCAGCAAATACTTACTATTTTGGTGGTGTTGTGGGGGTGGGGTGGCCCCATAGACACTTTTCCCAAATATTGATTCAGATTTGTGCTTTACTCCCAAAGGCCTTACATTTGAGCCCCATATGGCTATGGTCGTAAATTTGTCCCCTTTGGAGGATATTTGGATATCAGATTCTAATTCTACACTCAAATACCTTTTATTTAAGTCCCATATTCTCATGGTCAGTAAATAAGTCCTGTTTGGGGGGTGTTGTGGAGGTGGCGTGGCCCCATAGACACTTTTCCCGAATATTGATATCAGATTTATGCTTTACTCCCAAAGACCTTTCATTTGAGCCCCATGTGGCTATGGTCGTAAATGTGTCTCCTTTGGGGGAGGTTTTTGGGGAGAGGCGGCCCCCCAAACACTTGGTCTCATATTTCGATATCAGGTTCTAATTCTACACTAAAATACTTTTAATTTAAGCCCCATATTCCAATGGTCAGTAAATGAGTTCTGTGTGGGGGGTGGTTTGGGGAAGGGGTGGACCCCCGGAAAAGTGGTCGCACATTTGGATATCAGATTCGTATTCTACTCGCAAATACCTTTTATTTGATTCCCATATTGCCATGGTCGGTAAATATGTCCGATTTAGGGGTGTTTTGGGGGTTGGGGTGGTCCCCCTAGCACTTGCTCCGACAATTGGATATCAAATACGTTTTCTTATCCAAAATACCTTTCATTTGAGTCCCATATTGTCGTGATTGGTCTAAATATATGTTTGGTAGGTTTTATGGTGGGGCGGCCCCCCTAGGTACCCCATCCGAAATTTGGACACCAAATTTTTATTTTTAGGGTACTATATGAGAGCACACAAAATTTCGTTAAATCATCCATCTCCGAGATCTAGCGTTTCTGAAAATAAGGGAAAGGGGGACGGTCCGGCCCCCTTCAGATATCAACAAATGTAGTACCCTATTTTCACCACGGGATTATTATTCACCATTTCCGTTTCTGAGTCTATAAGGAACACACAAACATACAAACAAACATACAAACAAACAAACAAACAAACAAACAAACAAATCAACAAACAAACAAACAAACCTACAAACAAACACAAATTGATTTCTTTTTATACCCTCCACCATAAGATGGGGGGTATACTAATTTCGTCATTCTGTTTGTAACTACTCGAAATATTCGTCTGAGACCCCATAAAGTATATATATTCTTGATCGTCGTGATATTTTATATCGATCTAGCCATGTCCGTCCGTCTGTCCGTCCGTCCGTCCGTCCGTCCGTCTGTCTGTCGAAAGCACGCTAACTTCCGAAGGAGTAAAGCTAGCCGCTTGAAATTTTGCACAAATACTTCTTATTAGTGTAGGTCGGTTGGTATTGTAAATGGGCCATATCGGTCCATGTTTTGATATAGCTGCCATCTTGACTTCTTGAGCCTCTAGAGTGCGCAATTCTTATCCGATTGGAATGAAATTTTGCACGACATGTTCTGCTATGATATCCAACAACTGTGCCAAGTATAGTTCAAATCGGTCCATAACCTGATATAGCTGCCATATAAACCGATCTTGGGTCTTGACTTCTTGAGCCTCTAGAAGGCGCAATTCTTATCCGAATGGAATGGAATTACGCATGACGTGTTTTGTTATGATACCCAACAACTATGCCAAGTATGGTTTAAATCGGTCTATAACCTGATATAGCTGCCATATAAACCGATCTTGGGTCTTGACTTCTTGAGCCTCTAGAGGGCACAATTCTTATCCGATTTGAATGAAATCTTGCACGAAGTATTTCGTTATGATATCCAACAACTGTGCCAAGTATGGTTGAAATCGGTTCATAACCTGATATAGCTGTCATATAAACCGATCTGGGGTCTTGACTTCTTGAGCCTCTAGAGAATGAAATTTTGCACGACGTGTTTTGCTATGATATCCAACAACTGTGCCAAGTATGGTTGAAATCGGTCCATAACCTGATATAGCTGCCATATAAACCGATCTTGGGTCTTGAATTCTTGAGTCTCTAGAGTGCGCAATTCTTATCCGATTGAAATGAAATTTTGCACGACGTGTTTTATTATTATATACAAAAACTGTGCCAAGTATGGTTCAAATCGGTCCATAACCTGATGTAGCTGTCAAACAAACAAACAAACAAACAAATCAACAAACAAACAAACAAACCTACAAACAAACACAAATTGATTTCTTTTTATACCCTCCACCATAAGATGGGGGGTATACTAATTTCGTCATTCTGTTTGTAACTACTCGAAATATTCGTCTGAGACCCCATAAAGTATATATATTCTTGATTGTCGTGATATTTTATGTCGATCTAGCCATATCCGTCCGTCTGTCCGTCCGTCCGTCCGTCTGTCTGTCGAAAGCACCCTAACTTCCGAAGGAGTAAAGCTAGCCGCTTGAAATTTTGCACAAATACTTCTTATTAGAGTAGGTCGGTTGGTATTGTAAATGGGCCATATCGGTCCATGTTTTGATATAGCTGCCATATAAACCGATCTTGGGTCTTAACTTCTTGAGCCTCTAGAGTGCGCAATTCTTATCCGATTGGAATGAAATTTTGCACGACATGTTTTGCTATGATATCCAACAACTGTGCCAAGTATAGTTCAAATCGGTCCATAACCTGATATAGCTGCCATATAAACCGATCTTGGGTCTTGACTTCTTGAGCCTCTAGAAGGCGCAATTCTTATCCGAATGGAATGGAATTACGCACGACGTGTTTTGTTATGATACCCAACAACTTTGCCAAGTATGGTTTAAATCGGTCCATAACCTGATATAGCTGCCATATAAACCGATCTTGGGTCTTGACTTCTTGAGCCTCTAGAGGGCACAATTCTTATCCGATTTGAATGAAATTTTGCACGAAGTATTTCGTTATGATATCCAACAACTGTGCCAAGTATGGTTGAAATCGGTTCATAACCTGATATAGCTGCCATATAAACCGATCTGGGGTCTTGACTTCTTGAGCCTCTAGAGTGCGCAATTCTTATCCGATTTGGCTGAAATTTTGCATGACGTATTTTATTTTTACTTTTAACAACTGTGTCAAATAAGGTTCAAATCGGTTCATAACCTGATATAGCTGCCATATAAACCGATCTGGCATCTTGACTTCTTGATCCCTAGAGGTCGCAATTATTATCCGATATGCCTGAAATTTTGTACGACGGATCCTCTCATGACCATCAGCAAACGTGTTTATTATGGTCTGAATCGGTCTATAGCCCGATACAGATCCCACATAAATCGTTCTCTCTATTTTACTTCGTGAGCCCCAATGTGCGCAATTCTTATACGAATTGGCTGAAATTTTACACAGGTCTCCAACATATAATTTAATTGTGGTCCGAACCGGACCATATCTTGATATCGTTTTAATAGCAGAGCAACTCTTTTCTTATATCCTTTTCTGCCTAAGAAGAGATGCCAGGAAAAGAACTCGACAAATGCGATCCATGGTGGAGGGTATATAAGATTCGGCCCGGCCGAACTTAGCACGCTTTTACTTGTTTTTTTTTTATTATTTATGTAATGTAAATAATTTTTATTTTGATGAGAATTCATTACAATTTGTGCCTCGCGAAGCCTTAGGCTTGTTAGCAAGGATATACAATGTAAAAGTGTAAAATTCGTAGTACTAAATTAAATACATAATTAAACATTACAAATTAGATAACAATGGATAACAAAGTATTATAAGGTAATCTTTTACAAAGGAATTTAAACAATTTAGTTTATTCGCTTCATTGCGAGTTAATAAAGAATTTCTTAATATCATTTTTCCTTTTAAATCTATTTTGTAAACAGAGGACATAAGGCTGTATCGCATTTAATATAGAAGGCAATTGTATATCTATTGTATTTTTCCCATATTTATTGTTGAATCTGGGTACATTGTATCTTCCTTCTGCGCGTCTTCTTGTGTTGTATTGATGATTTATTGGCAATAGGGATGAGTCGTCGTAGAATTCATTTATTATGGTGGTTTTGTATATATTTTTTACAGTCAAGATGTTATGTGTTTTTGAAATTCTTTAATATCGTGGTTTTCGACATTGTGTGTATATATTTGATTGATGGAGTTATGAGGGTTAGCGTTTCGCAAGTTAATCTGCGGTTGTGAGTGTACCGGTTTGCTTTTTATACCCTCCACCATAAGATGGGGGGTATACTAATTTCGTCATTCTGATTGTAACTACTCGAAATATTCGTCTTAGACCCCATAAAGTATATATATTCTTGATCGTCGTGAAATTTTATGTCGATCTAGCCATGTCCGTCCGTCTGTCTGTCCGTCCGTCTGTCTGTCGAAAGCACGCTAACTTCCGAAGGAGTAAAGCTAGCCGCTTGAAATTTTGCACAAATACTTCTTATTAGTGTAGGTCGGTTGGTATTGTAAATGGGCCATATCGGTCCATGTTTTGATATAGCTGCCATATAAACCGATCTAGGGTCTTGACTTCTTGAGGCTCTAGAGTGCGCAATTCTTATCCGATTAGGATGAAATTTTCCACTACGTGTTTTGTAATGATATCCAACAACTGTGCCAAGTATGGTTCAAATCGGTCCATAATCTGATATAGCTGCCATATAAACCGATCTTGGGTCTTGACTTCTTGAGCCTCTAGCATGCGCAATTCTTATCCGATCAGAATGAAATTTTGCACGACGTGTTTTGCTATGATATCCAACAACTATGCCAAGTATGGTTTAAATCGGTTCATAACCTGATATAGCTGTCATATAAACAGATCTGGGGACTTCACTTCTTGAGCTTCTAGAGGGCTCAATTTCTATCCGATTTGGCTGAAATTTCGCAAGACGTTTTTTATTGTTACTTTCAACAACTATGTCAAATAAAGTACAAGTCGGTTCATAACCTGATAAAGCTGTCATATAAACCGATCTGGGATCTTGACTTCTTGAGCCTCTAGAGGTCGCAATTATTATCTGATTTGCCTGAAATTTTGTACGACGTATTCTCGCATGACCATCAACATACGTATTTATTATGGTCTGAATCGGTATATAGCCCGATACAGCTCCCATATAAATCGATCTCTCTATTTTACTTCTTGAGCCCCCAAAGGGCGCAATTCTTATTCGAATTGGCTGACATTTTACACAGGTGTCCAACATATAATTTAATTGTGGTCCAAACCGGACCATATCTTTATATCGCTCTAATAGAAGAGCAAATATTTTCTCATATCCCGTTTTGCATTAGAAGAGATGCCGGGAAAAGAACTGACAAATGCGATCCATGGTGGAGGGTATATAAGATTCGGCCCGCCAGCACGCTTTTGCTTGTTTCTATTTTTTCCAAGCAGACAAATGATTCATTGTTGAGAATAGCGGACGAATTAAAGAAGCAAAATACAGTTATATGAAAGGCAGAAATCATGTTTTATTGCACACATTTTGCTTTGTGATGATGTTTGTTTACAGGTGCTTCCATGAACCACCCACCAATATTTACAAAGAAAGGGTGTGCTTATCTCTCACTCACTTGAATATTACAAGCAAGTATTCGGCCGGTCAAATTTGAAGCATGGCTTGGGCATGTACAAACCTTTTTTATACCCTCCACCATAAGATGGGGGTATACTAATTTCGTCATTCTGATTGTAACTACTCGAAATATTCGTCTGAGACCCCGTAAAGTATATATATTCTTGATCGTCGTGAAATTTTATGTCGATCTAGCCATGTCCGTCCGTCTGTCCGTCCGTCCGTCCGTCTGTCTGTCGAAAGCACGCTAACTTCCGAAGGAGTAAAGCTAGCCGCTTGAAATTTTGCACAAATACTTCTTATTAGTGTAGGTCGGTTGGTATTGTAAATGGGCCATATCGGTCCATGTTTTGATAAGCTGCCATATAAACCGATCTTGGGTCTTGACTTCTTGAGCCTCTGGAGTGCGCAATTCTTATGCGATTGAAATGAAATTTTGCACGACGTGTTTTGTTATGATATCCAACAACTGTGCCAAGTATGGTTCAAATCGGTTCATAACCTGATATAGCTGCCGTATAAACCGATCTTGGGTCTTGACTTCTTGAGCCTCTAGAGTGCGCAATTCTTATCCGATTGGGATGAAATTTTGCACGACGTGTTTTGTTATGATATCAAACAACTGTGCAAAGTATGGTTCAAATCGGTCCATAACCTTATATAGCTGTCATATAAACCGATCTTGGGTCTTGATTTCTTGAGCCTCTAGAGGGCGCAATTCTTATCCAATTTGAATGAATTTTGGCACGTAGTATTTTGTTATGATATCCAACAACTGTGCCAAATATGGTTCAAATCGGTTCATAACCTGATATAGCTGTCATATAAACAGATCTGGGGACTTGACTTCTTGAGCTTCTAGAGGGCTCAATTTCTATCCGATTTGGCTGAAATTTCGCAAGACGTTTTTTATTGTTACTTTCAACAACTATGTCAAATAAAGTACAAGTCGGTTCATAACCTGATATAGCTGTCATATAAACCGATCTGGGATCTTGACTTCTTGAGCCTCTAGAGGTCGCAATTATTATCCGATTTGCCTGAAATTTTGTACGACGGATTCTCTCATGACCATTAACATACGTGTTTATTATGGTCTGAATGGGTCTATAGGCCGATACAGCTCCCATATAAATCGATCTCTCTAATTTACTTCTTGAGCCCACAAAGGGCGCAATTCTTATTCGAATTGGCTGACATTTTTCACAGGTCTCCAACATGTAATTTAATTGTGGTTCAAACCGGACCATATCTTGATATCGCTCTAATAGCAGAGCAATTCTTTTCTTATATCCTGTTTTGCCTAAGAAGAGATGCCGGGAAAAGAACTCGACAAATGCGATCCATGGTGGAGGGTATATAAGATTCGGCCCGGCCGAACTTAGCACGCTTTTGCTTGTTTTGTTTTTGTTTTTTGAAGATTTTATTAGGAATTATTTCTATGGGGATATTCTTTATGGTAATGTCTGAGTTGGATTCTACCAGTATATCTTTATTTGTAGCATAGACATTTGATAAAAGAGTTTGTTGCCAAGCCGAGATCTTTGATTGGTGGCAACCATAAAATTTCCATTGCAATTCGGAACAAGTAATAGTGTTGGTTTTGACGTTTTCTTTGATACCTTTTTTTATGCAAAGTGAGCCTTTAAAGTTACAAAGCAAACTTAATAACTTCATTTTACTTGCCAACTACGAAAGTGGAAAGATCAAATCGAGTCTTGTTTGAACCATAATTTTTTCGGTGCATAGTCTAAGTTTTGTGATCAGTGAGAAAGTGATCTGTGGAAAATTTCACAAAGAATTTATTTTTAAAGTAAAATTTTTTTAAAGTGTGTAAAGGTATGCATTTTCTTTTCATTAGAGGATGTGCCAAATTTTCCTCACAGAGGTTATGTGTTCTTTTTAAAGATTTCCCCACTACATTTTGTGTATCCAGGAGAGATTTGTTCAGCTTTACGATCGATTTTTCCCTGACAGGTGCTTGAGGGATATACCGGCATATTGCAGTACATTTTCCCCGAAACTATTTGTGCCACGAAGTAAGGCATACAACTTACAACATCCGGACCACAAGAGTAATGCCACAAGATGCTAATAACTAGTTTTAATCTGACGTATATTTTTTGGCACGGCCACATCTTTATGCCAAGTTGCTTATAATCTGCACTGTTTATCCAGTTGGACTGCATCAAGGTAGAAGCCGTGATAACTATTTGTGCCACGAAGTCTTTTTGTTAAGGACTTATTTTTTTGAACGAGCGGTATGCCTATCATCACCACTGTGGATTCAGTTTGACTGCGTTA
Organism: Stomoxys calcitrans; assembly: GCF_963082655.1. NCBI lineage: Eukaryota > Metazoa > Arthropoda > Insecta > Diptera > Muscidae > Stomoxys > Stomoxys calcitrans. The sequence continues at coordinate 85,811,363 of NC_081552.1, read as the reverse complement.
CCTTAAAGGCAGCGAGAAAACTATTTATTTCCACATCGAAGACTTTTTCAGTGCCATATTGCGATAAGCCATTTTTGCAGATTGTCTCGATCATTGTCTGTTTGGCTTTGTCCACATTTATTTTTGACTGTCGTTATTTAAAGAAATAAAGTCTAGACCATCGAGAAATGGTTGCTCTAATAAGGAAGTAAGTCAACATCAAATCCGACAAAAATACCATGCCATATTATAACCCAGATACCCGGCCCTGTTAACCTGACCTTCAACTGACCGTTCATCAAAATGAACATACCATCACCGTAAATCTTATATCTAATTATTTATATATTTATTCATATTACTATTTTTTTACTATTTTTTCTTTGAGGGTAAAATTTTGAGCATAACTGTTTAAAACACAGATATATTAATGTTGGTTTAGTTGCAAATTTTTGCAGAGTCAAAAGCAGAGACAATATTTTTATACCCTCCACCATAAGAGGCGGGGTATACTAATTTCGTCATTCTGATTGTAACTACTCGAAATATTCGTCTTAGACCCCATAAAGTATATATATTCTTGATCGTCGCGACATTTTATGTCGATCTAGCCGTGTCCGTCCGTCTGTCCGTCCGTCCGTCCGTCTGTCTGTCGAAAGCACGCTAACTTCCGAAGGAGTAAAGCTAGCCGCTTGAAATTTTGCACAAATACTTCTTATTAGTGTAGGTCGGTTGGTATTGTAAATGGGCCATATCGGTCCATGTTTTGATATAGCTGCCATATAAACCGATCTAGGGTCTTGACTTCTTGAGGCTCTAGAGTGCGCAATTCTTATCCGATTAGGATGAAATTTTCCACTACGTGTTTTGTTATGACATCCAACAACTGTGCCAAGTATGGTTCAAATCGATCCATAACCTGATATAGCTGCCATATAAACCGATCTTGGGTCTTGACTTCTTAAGCCTCTAGAGTGCGCAATTCTTATCCGATTGGAATATCCAACAACTGCGGCTAGTATAGTTTAAATCGGTCCATAACCTGATATAGCTGCCATATAAACCTATCTTGGGTCTTGACTTCTTGAGCCTCTAGAGTGCGCAATTCTTATCCGATTGAAATGAAATTTTGCACGACGTGTTTTGTTATGATATCCAACAACTGTGCTAAGTATGGTTCAAATCGGTCCATCACCTTATATAGCTGTCATATAAACCGATCTTGGGTCTTGACTTCTTGAGCCTCTATAGGGCGCAATTCTTATCCAATTTGAATGAATTTTGACACGTAGTATTTCGTTATTATATCCAACATTTGTGCCAAGTATGGTTCAAATCGGTCCATAACCTGATATAGCTGCCATATAAACCGATCTGGGATCTTGACTTCTTGAGCCTCTAGAGGTCGCAATTATTATCCGATTTGCCTGAAATTTTGTACGACGGATTCTCTCATGACCATTAACATAATTGTTTATTATGGTCTGAGTCGGTCTATAGCCCGATACAGCTCCCATATAAATCGATCTCTCTATTTTACTTCTTGAGCCCACAAAGAGCACAATTCTTATTCGAATTGGCTGACAATTTACACAGGTCTCCAACATAAATATAATTTAATTGTGGTCCAAACCGGACCGTATCTTAATATCGCTCTAATCGCAGAGCAAATCCTTTCTTGTATCCTTTTTTTTGCCTAAGAAGAGATGCCGGGAAAAGAACTCGGCAAATGCGATCCATGGTGGAGGGTATATAAGATTCGGCCCGGCCGAAATTAGCACGCTTTTACTTGTTATTAATATTTTAAGTAGCCTGTTTTGTGTTTTCTGTATTATTTTGAAGTGCGATGTATTTCCAAAAGCAGTGATTCCATGATGGATGTTTGATTCAGCATGTGAAAAATAGGCTTGTTTTGTCACATCTGGGGGAGCATAGTTGCCAAGATGGAAAATGGCATATCCAGCACTGCATAACTTCTTGTTTAAATTTTGAATGTGTATTTTCCAGCTGAAATTACTGTCTACCATGACTCCCAGGTACTTGTACGTGTTAACAGATTCTATGAGAGTATCGCATTTGTCATCGAGGAGTGCTGAAGTTGACTTGTTTTTGTGCAGGCAATCATAGTTATGAAATTTTATATTTATCACACTGCTTGGCACACTGGGTAATTTAATGTGCATCAGTTTAGTTTTCGCTGCATTAATAACCAGTCCATTGTCATGGCACCATCTAGATATGATATTTAACTCCGATTGAATTATATTAATTGCTGATTCAAGCTTCTCATGAGCCACTACAATGGCAGTGTCATCGGCATAGGCGAAAGTCTCGCTGGAATTCAGTTGCTTCAGCATTTCATTGGCGTATATCAGGAACAATAAAGGTCCCAGTTTTGATCCCTGGGGAACCCCATATGTAAAGCATACCTCTTGGCTTAAGCTATTTTCAACTTTTACTTTAAGGTTCTGCGATTCAGGTAATATTTTATCCATTCCAGACACTGTCCTCGAATTCCATTTCTCTCAAGAATTCGTATGATATTTTTATGGCATAGTGTGTCAAACGCTTTGCTGAAGTCAATAAAAACAACTAAACAATGCATTCTTCTATCTAGACATTTGTTTATGTGCGTTGAGAAATGACCAACTAATTGGTTTATGATTTTACCTTTCTAAAATCCGTATTGACGTTTATTTATAATTTTATATTTAGTAAGAAATCCTCTAATGCTTCTTACTATAATTTCTTCCAATATTTTTTCTATTGCGGGTAAAATAGAAATTGGTCGATAATTATTATAATTGTTTTTAATTCCATTTTTGTATATTGGTCTAATAAATACAGTTTTTAACATTTTTGGCACTGAACACTCTGCTATGCTTGCATTTACGATGTTGATTATTGCAGGAGCTAAAAGTTTGGAGTTTACTTTTAGGTCTTTTGGTCTGATTCCATCGGCTCCTGCACCTTTTTATACCCTCCACCATAAGATGGGGAGTATACTAATTTCGTCATTCTGATTGTAACTACTCGAAATATTCGTCTGAGACCCCATAAAGTATTTATATTCTTGATCGTCGTGAAATTTTATGTCGATCTAGCCATGTCCGTCCGTCTGTCCGTCCGTCCGTCCGTCTGTCTGTCGAAAGCACGCTAACTTCCGAAGGAGTAAAGCTAGCCGCTTGAAATTTTGCACAAATACTTCTTATTAGTGAGGGTCGGTTGGTATTGTAAATGGGCCATATCGGTCCACGTTTTGATATAGCTGTCATATAAACCGATCTTGGGTCTTGACTTCTTGAGCCTCTAGAGTGCGCAATTCTTATCCGATTGGAATGAAATTTTGCACGACGTGTTTTGTTATGATATCCAACAACTGTGCCAAGTATAGTTCAAATCGGTCCATAACCTGATATAGCTGCCATGTAAATCGATCTTGGGTCTTGACTTCTTGAGCCTCTAGAGGCACGTAGTATTTTGTTATGATATCCAACAACTGTCCCAAATATGGTACAAATCGGTTCATAACCTGATATAGCTGTCATATAAACAGATCTGGGGACTTGACTTCTTGAACTTCTAGAGGGCGCAATTCCTATCCGATTTGGCTGAAATTTCGCAAGACGTTTTTTATTGTTACTTTCAACAACTATGTCAAATAAAGTACAAGTCGGTTTATAACCAGATTTAGCTGCCATATAAACCGATCTGGGGTCTTGACTTCTTGAGCCTCTAGAGTTCGCAAATATGATCCGATTTGCCTGAAATTTTGTACGACAGATTATCTCATGACCATTAACATACGTGTTTATTATGGTCTGAATCGGTCTATTGCCCGATACAGCTCCCATATAAATCGATCTCTCTATTTTACTTCTTGAGGCCACAAAGGGCGCAATTCTTATTCGAATTGGCTGACATTTTACACAGGTCTCCAACATAAATATAATTTAATTGTGGTCCAAACCGGACCATATCTTAATATCGCTCTAATAGCAGAGCAAATCTTTTCTTATATCCTTTTTTTTTTGCCTAAGAAGAGATGCCGGGAAAAGAACTCGACAAATGCGATCGATGGTGGAGGGTATATAAGTTTCGGCCCGGCCGAACTTAGCACGCTTTTACTTGTTTTATGTTTAGTTTGCTAAGTATGTTCAATATTTCCAATTCCGTTGTTGGTTCAATATAAATTGGGTTTGGTATCCTAGTTTCTCTGCTAGACCAGGTTTTGATGTCACAGTCATGTAAAATATTCACAACGTTTTCTTTGAACTTGATAGCAAAATTTTCAGTTACTTGTTTAAGATTTTCATTTTTGAAGTTTTTTTTTTATTATTTATATATAAGATAGGGTCGGAAATGGATATTTCGATATGTTGCAAACGATATGATGAATATTTAGTAGGTAGTCATATGATATGAATAGTCATTCATAGACAACCACCATACCACATGATCCACATCTAAGCGAGTGGCACTTACTTTTAATTAGCGTCATGTGGCAGTCTTCAACTGAAATTGTTTGATCCAATTGGATTTATTGTAGTTGATCCAATTAAAAACATGCCAACATGAACAGAGAGAGAGGGCAGGGTGGTAAAAATTAACCATAAGCATGTATCTTTGTTATGACAACCTATCGGTTTTTTGAATAAAGAAAAATAAAATATAGATATATAGGAAGGTTTTAAAAGCAAAGAAATTGGTATCAAATTCTGCGGTGGGATGCCTAGACTTATGTACTCATATACCTCATACCGATCTGAACTATATACGACACGGATGTCGAAAAGCCGAACATAAGTCACTGTGTCAAATTTCAGTGAAATCGGATTATAAATGCGCCTTTTATGGGGCCAAGACTTTAAATCGAGATATCGGTCTACATGGCAGCTATATCCAAATCTGGACCGATTTGGGCCAAGTTGCATAAACATGTCGAAGAGCCTAACACTAAGCACTGTCCCAAATTTCGGCGAAATCGGACAATAAATGCCTCTTTTATGGGCCCAAAGCCTTAACTCCAGAGATCGGTCTATATGGCAGCTATATTCAAATCTGGACCGATCTGGGCAAAATTGAAGAAGGACGTCAAAGAGCCTAACCAAACACACTGTCTCAAATTTCAGCGACAGCGGACAATAAATGCGTCTTTTATGGCCCCAAAACCTAAAATCCAGATATCAGTCTATACGGCAGCCGTATCCAAATCTGGACCGATCTGTGCGATATTGCAGAAGTATGTCAAGCGGCTTAACTAAACTCACTGTTCCAAATTTCAACGACATCCGGCAATAAATGAGCATTTTATGGGCTCAAAACCATAAATCAAGAAATCGGTCTATATGGCAGCTATATCCAAATCTGAACCAATCTGGACCAAATTGAAGAAATTTGTCAAAGGGCCTAACACAACTCACTGTCCCAAATTTAATCAAGATCGGATTATGAATGTGGATTTTATGGGCCTTACACCATCGAACTTGACCTGCTTATGGACAAAACAAGTAAAAAGGCGTTAAGTTCGGCCGGGCCGAACTTTGGATACCCACCACCTCGGGTATGTAGGTAAACCACCTTTCATCAAAATTCGGTGAAAATTTCATACCTTATACTCATATACCTCATACCGATCTGAACTATATACGACACGGATGTCGAAGAGCCGAACATAAGTCACTGTGTCAAATTTCAGTGAAATCGGATTATAAATGCGCCTTTTATGGGGCCAAAACCTAAAACTTAGATATCGGTCTATATGGCAGCTATATCCAAATCTGGACCGATCTGTGCGATATTGGAGAAGTATGTCAAGGGGCTCAACTTAACTCACTGTTCCAAATTTCGGGGACATCGGGCAATAAATGAGCATTTTATGGGCCCAAAACCATAAATCAAGAAATCGGTCTATATGGCAGCTATATCCAAATTTGAACCGATCTGGGCCAAATTGAAGATATACGTCAAAGGGCCTAAGACAACTCACTGCCTCAAATTTCAGCGAAATCGGACCATAAATGTGGCTTTTATGGGCCTTACCCCATAAATCGGAGGATCGATCTATATGGCAGCTATATCCAAATCTGGACCGATCTGAGCCAAATTAACGAAGGATGTCGATGGGCCTTACACAATTCACTGCCCCGAATTTCATCAAAATCGGATAATAAATGTGGCTTTTGTGGGCCTAAGACCCTAAACCGGAGGATCGGTCTATATGGCAGCTATATCCAAATCTGAACCGATCTGGACCAAATTAAAGAAACATGTCAAAGGGTCTAAGACAACTCACTGTCCCAAATTTCAGCGAAATCGGATAATAAATGTGGCTTTTATGGGCCTTAGACCCTAAATCGGAGGATCGGTCTATAAGGCAGCTATATCCAAATCTGGGCCGATCTGAACCAAATTGACAAAGGATGTCGAAGGGCCTAACGCAACTCACTGTCCCAAATTTCAACAAAATCGGATAATAAATGTGGCTTTTATGGGCCTAAGACCCTAAATCGGCCGATCGGTCTATATGGGGGCTATATCAAGATATAGTCCGATATAGCCCATCTTCGAACTTAACCTGCTTATGGATAAAAAAAGAATCTGTGCAAAATTTCAGCGCAATATCTCTATTTTTAAAGACTGTAGCGTGATTTCAACAGACAGACGGACAGACGGACAGACGGACGGACATGGCTAGATCGTCTTAGATTTTTACGCTGATCAAGAATATATATACTTTATAGGGTCGGAAATGGATATTTCGATGTGTTGCAAACGGAATGACAAAATGAATATACCCCCATCCTTCGGTGGTGGGTATAAAAAGAATCTGTGCAAAATTTCAGCTCAATATCTCTATTTTTAAACACTGTAGCGTGATTTCAACAGACAGACGGACGGACATGGCTACATCGTCTTAGATTTTTACGCTGATCAAGAATATATATACATTATAGGGTCGGAAATGGATATTTCGATGTGTTGCAAACGGAATGACAAAATTAATATACCCCCATCCTTCGGTGGTGGGTATAAAAATCCATAGAAAGATTGGAATACAATTTCAACTACAATAACGCAGAAATGTTCAAATTTATAGAACTTTTCTCTAACATACCATAATCGGGCGCAGCAGAGCGGGCCGGGCTCTGATAGTCTATATATATAACAAGTAAAAGCGTGCCAAGTTCGGCCGGGCCGAATCTTATGTACCCCCCACCATGGAGCGCATTTGTCGAGTTCTTTTCCCGACATCTCTTTTTAGGCAAAAAATGATATAAGAAAAGATTTGCTCTGCTATTAGAGCGATATCAAGATATGATCCGGCTTGGACCACAATTAAATTATTTGTTGGAGACCTGTGTAAAATGTCAGCCAATTCGAATAAGAATTGCGAAAGATAAGAAAGAGAGATCGATTTATATGGGAGCTGTATCGGGCTATAGACAGACTATAATAAACACGTATATTGATGGTCATGAGAGAATCCGTCGTACAAAATTTCAGGCAAATCAGATAATAATTGCGGCTTTTAGAGGCTCAAGAAGTCAAAATCCCAGATCGGTTTATATGGCAGCTGTATTATGTTATTAATCGATTCGAACCATACTTGGCACAGTTGTTGGGTATTATAACAAAATACTAGGGGCTCAAGAAATCAAGACCCAAGATCGGTTTATATGGCAGCTATACCAGGTTATGGACCGATTTGAACCAAACTTATCACAGTAGTTAGAAGTGATACTAAAACACTATGTGCAGAATTTCAGTCAAATCGGAAGAGAATTGCGCCCTCTAGAGGCTCAAGAAGTCAAGACCCAAGATCGGTTTATATGACAGCTATACCAGGTTATGAACCGATGAACCATACTTAGCACAGTTATTAGAAGTGATACTAAAACACTATGTGCAAAATTTCAGTCAAGTGGGATGAGAATTGCGCCCTCTAGAGGCTCAAGAAGTCAAGACCCAAGATCGGTTCATTTGGCAGCTATATCACCAACCGACCTACACTAATAAGAAGTATTTATGCAAAATTTCAAGCGGCTAGCTTTACTGCTTCGGAAGTTAGCGTGCTTTCGACAGACAGACGGACGGACGGACGGACGGACAGACGGACAGTCGGACGGACATGGCTAGATCGACATCGACAGATCGAGGGTATAAAAATGAATTTGTGTTTGTTTGTATGTTTGTTTGTTTGATTGTTTGCATGTTTGACTAGCTGACATTTTTGCTGACTTTTGCAATAAGGAGTTTAAATGAGCTTAGAAAATTAATTTGATATCCAATTTTGAGGGCAATGGCAATATGGGGTTTAAATATATGATATATAGATATATGAGAATAAAGCACGTTGCTGATATATTTTCAGGGCTTAGAATTTGGGGGACCACACCAATAACCATAACACCCCTAATCGGGCATAGTTACCGAGCATGGCAATATGGAACTCAAATGAAAGGTATTTGCGAGTAGAATACGAATCTGATATCCAAATGTGGGACCACGTTTCTGGGGGTCCACCCTTTCCCCAAAACACCCACCCAAACAGAACTTATTTACTGACCATGGGAATATGGGGCTCAAATTAAAAGTATTTTAGTGTGGAATTAGAATCTGATATCCAAATATGAGAGCAAGTGTTTGGGGGGCCGCTTCTCCCCAAAAACCTCTCCCAAAGGGGACACATTTACGACCATAGCCACATGGGGCTCAAATGAAAAGTCTTTGGGAGTAAAGCACAAATCTGATATCAATATTCGGGAAAGGTGTCTATGGGGCCACGCCGCCCCCACCACACAACCCCCATAACACCCCTAAATCGGACATATTTACCGATCATGGCAATGACTCAAATGAAAGGTATTTGCGAGTGGAATACGAATCTGATATCCAAATGTGGGATATCACCCCAAACAGGACTTATTTACTCACCATGGGAATATGGGGCTTAAACAAAAGGTATTTGAGTGTAGAATTAGAATCTGATATCCAAATATCCCCCAAAAGGGACAAATTTACGACCATAGCCATATGGAGCTCAAATGAAAGGCCTTTGGGAGTAAAGCACGAATCTGTTATCAATATTTAGGAAAAGTGTCTATGGGGCCACCCCACCTCCACAACACCACCCAAATAGTAAGTATTTGCTGACTTTTGCAATATGAGGCTCAAATAAGAGGGTTTTTAGAGTGGAACACGCATCCGATATATATTTTCTAGGCCAACTCACTGAGTAGCCGCCCATCCCCCAAAACACCCCCCAAGCCGGTCATGTTTGCCGACTATGGAAATATGGGGCTCAAATTAAAAGCGTTTGGGAGTAGGACACGTATCTGATATCAACATTAGGGACCAACTATCTAGGGCACGTCCCACTACCGTAACAATCCCCAAATAGGACGTATTTGCTCACCAAGACAATTTGGGTCTTAAAGAGAGTGAAACTAAATATTTATAGTTTTTAGGGCCAATACCGCAAACCGGACATATTTGCTGACTTTTGCAATAAAGTGTTTAAATCAGATTAGAAAACGCAGTTCATATCCAATTTTGTGGCCAATGGCAAAATGGGATTCAAATTATATATAGATATATGAGAATAGAGCACGTTGCTGATATATTTTCCGGGCTTAGAATTTGGGGGACCACTCCAATCTCCAAAACACGCCTAAATCGGGCATATTTACTCGACATGTCAATGTGGAGCTTAAATGAAAGGTTCTGGCGGTAGAGCAAGAATTCATACCCACTTTTGGGACCAATTTTCTGGGGGACAACCCCTTTCCCAAAATACCCCATGTTCAAGGTACGTTTGAACATGAAGTCATGTGCACCCATGTGCAGACATGCGTTCACGTATGCACATGACCCACTGTGCATAACGGTACATTGAAGTAAGTTCTTAATCGCTGATTCCGCCTTGATTTCATATTTGTTTACCTGGAATTGTTGCTTGTAGCTTGGAAAGTTGACCGTTTTCGCGGGGTCCAAGTGACAAGCAACAACCAGAAAAAGATCAGTCTCGATTGAAACCTTAAACCCGCGAACCGTGCTCTTTCCCCCCTCGAAGTGAACAACAAGTGAACCAACAGTGAACATACATACAAACATATATAACTAGAGTGAACATTGCAACAATAAACTTTGAAACAGTGAACTAATATATTTAACATTTTAGACACAAGTGACACAACAACAACAGACTCAAGCACCAAATTCTAAAAGCGACCCACAATCTCAGTACAGAAATAAACAACAATCAAAAGTGCGGGACACTAACAACACCAACCACAACCAAAAGTTCGGGCCACGATTAAAACTATAACTTTATATTGCACAATTCCCTAACATTAAAATAAAGCTGCATTTTTTCCTATTAAGATTTAAATTTGTCTACTTAAATCTACATATGAAATTTATTAATCAAACCCTAAGTGAAACCTAAACTAATTCAATCGTTTGTTCCCAATACAAATTTTGCTATCTAAAACTAAGTGTAATATTTGCTACTTAAACTAAAAATGAATTGCTCTACTTACCCTAATTAAAAGCAAATAATTAATTCTAAAATTCTCTAACTAATGCTAACTATAATTAATTATTCAACTCAATTGGCTACTTATATCTAATGAAATCTAAAAGCACTGAAAAATAACAATTACAATAAACAATTACAACAACAATGAATTTAAACACTTAATTCTCCCTCTTTTTATTCCGAAAGGCAAAACCCTTAGTTTGACCCCAAACATTTGGTCCATTACGAACCGGATAAGTGGTTTTTTTAAATAATTAAAAAACCAAAAATCAAAAAAAATTTTCTGTTTTCTGCCCAAAAATAATTCATTTTCATTTCAAAAGACCCAGTGACCGAAACACAAAAAATTCGCAACAACAAAAGTGCAGTGACCCAACAATTAAAAGCAAAAGAAATAGAGAAAAGTGCGAAAAAAGGGTTGGTTACACACAACCGTACATACATACACGTATGGACGGACGGCCAACACAAAAATATCAAAACACATAAAAGATCAGTTTTGGCCATTTATTAAAAACACAAAATAATACACAAATCACAAATTCATCACAAATCACAAATATATAGCGGCTCTCAGTGTTCTTCGTTTGGTTGTGGCATTTATTTTATTGAAAATTTGATAAAATATTCCAACCAAATGAAGATCAAAACGAAATAACAAAAGAAAATAATAACCAAATTGCAAAGTGACAATTAAAGTACATAAAGACTCAAATAAAACAGAAACTAATTAAATTAACAGGGTGACCCGTGTAAAAATAAAAATAATTAATTAAATTTTAATGTGCAAAAAATTGACCCCAAAATCATTAGAAGTTGTGGCAAATCAAAAAAGAAGTGTGCAAAAGACCCAAAAACTTGAAAGTGACCCGCACAGTGGGACAAAAGTGGCAAAAAGTAAAAAAAAAAAAAAAAATTAAAAACTTTAAAAAGTTTTGAAAAAAGTGTTAAATTCATATACAAAAGTGTTTTTGTTCTAAATAAAGGAAAAATTACATAAAAATTTAAAAATTCAACGATTTGTCGTCCAACTACCGAAATTGTTCACAAATTTTGTTTGTGTGTTTTGATAATTTTTCTAGCAAAATTGTTAAATAACGCATTTCCAAAGCAAAATCCCATAAAAAGCGTAATAAAATCAGTAGTTGCACGCCAAATTTGTTAAATTTGACCCAAAATTAATAATTTTATTTTTCTGTTTTTGCCTTAAAAAATCAATTCGGGACGGTCGCGCAAATAAAAAATACAACAGAAACTTTTTAAAAAACTGTACGCTTGGACCTTGACCAATCGAAACAACCGCTACAACGGTCATTTTCCAAGCTACAAAATTAAAAAAAAAAACCAACAACAAAAATCCACAAACCTACAAAAAGCGAACAATAAAAATAGACGCTTCAAAAAAGGCGCGCAAACAGCACAACAGCAACACAGCATCACCAATATAGACCCATACATACACACATACATCAATCAAAGTGAGTACCATTTTGTTTTTCTATTAAAGTGCGCTTGGGTATTACGTCATACATAACCTTTTTTTTCAAAAAGGAAAAGTTCATACATTAACCCAGCGTACTTTAATATTGTTTTTGATCGTTTTTGATTATGAATCGCTAATTCGGTTGTCTGATAAATTTTGACCCAAATTAATTTAATCCAAAGTGAATTTGACCCCGATATAGCAGACCCTACTTTCAAGGCAGTGTGTAGGATTTTTGGGACAGACAACCGTGGTATTTTTGTAAAGAAAAAAAAAGTGTCTTAGTAAAAATTGAAGTGCTTTTAGAAAAGAAGAAGTTTTTTTATCAAGAATTGTTTTTGTGTGGGGAATAACGAAAATAATATTGCGTGCTGGCCTCATTTGTCTTCGAAATTTTAAAACTTCATTCTATTGCACAAATTTAAGTGGAAACGGTCGGAAAGGACTGTGGTTGTTTGTGCAATCCTTTGTTGTTTTTTATACAGAAAGCAAATTGACCCAGCGAGTCAAAGCAGTATTATTGTAAAGAATCATCTAGTTCTGTATGCCAAATTTTGAAAAGTGAAAGTTTAATTTTTTTTGGAGAAAAATAAATTTTTTTTTTTTTGCAACTTTAATTCGAGCGGAATTAAATTGCTGGTGTATTGCGATTTGAAAGAAATTTTTTTTAAAATTTTTTGCGGCTATTGTATAATCGATATCATCAGAAATATTAACCTGTTTTTTTTCCTAGTGACCCAGATAGGACATTTATTACGAATTTTGTAAAAGGTTTCAGGTTTGACCCTTAGATATTTGACCCATCATCAAGACACACATTTTTTTTTCGCATTAGGTTTTTTAGAAATAGATTTGATTTCTACAAATAACCAGGTTTTTTGGACATTTTGTTGTAGATTTTTCCTTGGTTTTATAGTTTTTGAACCTATTTAAAACATATACAAGCCAATTACAAAATGGATAAGAATTTACGCGAAAGATTTGTAAACTGTGTGAATGATTTAGTAGATTTTGAAAGCGTTTACTCCGCGGCTAAGTCGGATGATAATATACATTCGTTAGAAATCACGCGGGTAGAACTCAATTCTTTATGGGATCAAATCAAGAAGGCATACTTAGATTGTAGGGATCGCATTCCGGAAAAGGATGAGACACCTATAGATAAAACTAAACTTCGAAATAATTACAAACAGGCACTAGAAACTTATAAACGGTGTTTAAGCTCTCTTAACGGAGAAATTTTGGCCCTTAACGAGCAACAAGATCAAGAAAAACAGGAGAGAATATCGATGACCCAACAGCGAGACACTAATGATTTTTCACCAGCTCTAAGATTGCCGCCCTGTGACACAGATGTTTTTAAAGGGGGATATCGCGAATGGCCTACCTTTAGGGACTTATTTTCAGCAATTTACATTAACAATTCAAAATTAAGTAAAGTCGAGAAGTTGTTTCACTTAACCCAAAAAACAGCAGGAGAAGCCCGCGAAATAATTTCCAATGTTCCACTGACCCATGAGGGTTTCGACATAGCGTGGAGAAATCTCGTTCATAGGTACGAAAATAAACGCATGCAGGTAAATGAGCAATTGCGAGCTCTTTTTAATTTACCTTCGGTTTCCGTTGATAACGCGTCAACAATCCAGAAATTACAGCGCACTATAGGTAGTTGTACCCAAACTTTACAGACCCTTGAAGTAGAAACGGGGGGATGGGACCCAATCTTAGTTTATCTTGTGTCAACCAAACTACCAAGAATATTTTTAGAAGAATTCGAAAGCAGCCTAGCAGATTGTTCGTCTCTTCCATCGTGGAATCAACTAGATGTATTTTTGACCCATAAATTCAAGACCCTAGAATCAGTCGGCAATATCAAGCCACAATATTCGAGATATAATCAACCCAGATCGGAGTACGATAAGCGGGAAAAGCGAGTTAATAGTTTTCAAACAAATGTAAATCCCAATTTCAAGAACACGGGCTCAAGACCCAGCAACAACACACAATCACACTATAATGCACAAAACAACAAACCGGTTTGTCAACTTTGTAAATCCAATCATTCTTTGCGAGAATGTCCTCAATTTCTAGAAAGGTCAATCAACGATCGAATAAACATTGTTAAGACCAGTCATCTTTGCTATAACTGCCTTTCTTCGGATCATGGAGTCAGGGAGTGTAAAAGTCGTTTTAGTTGTAGGGAATGTAGTCAACGACACCACAGTTTGATACATAAAGGCAACCAGAGCCAGTACCCTACAACAGGCACACACCAACGAGGCGGAGCACGACCTAGCACCAGTGCTGCCGCTCTCAACACTTTAGTTCAACCCGGTAGACAGGAAGCACGACCTAGCACCAGTGCTACTGATCCTACCACCCTAGCTCAACCGGTTAGCGAATACGCACGCCCTAGTACCAGTGCTGACGCTTTAACCACCCTATTACAACCATCGGTATCGCCAAATATACAGTCCACACCTTGTTTAGAAGCACCTTGTTCAACGACTTTGACACTTCAGGAAATCAGACCCACTCCGCAACCCAAAGAGACACTTTTGTTCACAGCAATAGTTCAAATCAAATCTAGAGGACATAGATATGATGCCAGGGCAATCATCGATCCTGGGTCACAATCAACTTTCATTTCAGAGAAAATTAGAAACAAACTACAACTTCCAACAGTTAAGAATTTAATTCATGTCACAGGTTTAAGCGACGCAGTTTCTGAAACATCGACAAAAGCTTGCGTCTTCAATCTTTGCTCACGAGTAAATCCTAGTTTTGAGCTGGAGGTTTGGGCACCAGTCTTAAAGACCCTACCTTCTCATTTACCAACACACAATTTAAGGCAAAATCAATTTGGAGATTTTGCACACCTTAGTCTCGCGGACCCTCGATTCTTTGAAAGTCGACCCGTGGACATGTTAATCGGATTAGATATTGGACCCCTTATATACACAAAAGGCGGTACTATGAAATCCTGTGGATCACTTTTAGCGCAGGACACCGTTTTTGGGTGGATCATAGGAGGACCCATTACGGAAGACCCTAAATCCGACAGACAAATCACACTTTATAGTGCATCATCATTAGAAAAGATAATCACTCGCTTTTGGGAGGTGGAAGAGACCCCAAAAAAGGTTTTGAGGTCAGCAGAAGATATTTATTGCGAAAATAATTACAAAAATACAACACGACGTAATGAGGCGGGGAGATATATCGTAACTTTACCTTTTAAAAGCTGTTCAGAGATCGGTTCATCTAGGAACATCGCATTGGCACAGTTTCATAGAATGGAGAAAAAGTTGTCTAAGACCCCAGATATTAAAGCACATTATGATGCAGCCATATTAGAGTATTTGGAATTAGGACACATGAGGAAGGTAGACCCAAACAGCGTATACAAGACCCCTCACTACTACTTACCTCACCATGCAGTTATCAAACCAGATAGGGTTACCACAAAACTTAGAGTGGTTTTTAACGCATCTAGCCCAACATCAAACAAGAAAAGTCTTAACGATATCTTACATACAGGACCCATACTTCAGCAAGACCTTGTGCTACAAGTATTGAAATGGAGATTTTTTAAGTACGTCTTCAATGCAGACGTGACAAAAATGTATCGTCAGATCTTAGTAGACCCCAATCAAACAGCTTTTCAAAGAATTCTCTTTCGTAAATCAGAAAACCACCCAATTGAGGATTACGAACTCTTAACTGTTACCTTCGGCATAAATTGCGCCCCATTTTTAGCGATTAGGACCCTTCTCCAGTTAGCAGAAGACGTGAAAGATTCTCATCCGTTAGGATCAAGAATTATTAAGGAAAATTTATATGTCGATGATGTATTAGCGGGCGGACACTCCATAGAAGAAGCTACAGCAGCTAGGAAGGAATTAGCCTCCGCATTAGAATCAGCTGGTTTCGAGCTAAGAAAATGGGCGTCAAATGACACACGTTTGTTAAAGGATTTAAATGAAGACATGCTTCTTCCAATAGATTGGTTAAATATTTCCGAAGCTTCTTCGACAAAGACCCTAGGAATTCGTTGGAATATATCAGGTGATAATTTCACTTTTACGGCCCCTACAGTTGAAGAAAAGCAAATGAGCACCAAGCGAGAAGTATTATCAACGATAGCAAAGTTTTTCGACCCATGTGGATGGTTAGCGCCAGTAATAGTTGTAGCCAAGCTAATCATGCAACAGGTTTGGTTAGATAAGGTAGAATGGGATGACTCGTTGAAGCCAGTGACTCAAATGAACTGGAATAACTTTGTGAAAGGTAGCCATTCTATAGACACTGTATCGATACCAAGATGGGTTCGGTTTACACCTGCTAGTATTGTGGAGATACATGGATTCTGCGACGCGTCAGAAAGCGCATATGCAGCCACAATTTATATACGCGTTGAACACATCGATAAAACTGTAGACACTTTTCTTCTAGCAGCCAAGACCCGAGTAGCCCCAGTTAAGAAAATCTCTCTGCCTAGGTTAGAATTATGCGGTGCAGTTATGTTGTCAAAGTTAACAAATGCCATTGTGCCTAAGCTTCAATTATCAAAGTTTACGACCCATTTCTGGACCGACTCTACAATCGTTCTAGCCTGGCTACAAAAGCCACCATGCTCATGGAGCGCTTTCGTTGGTAACAGGGTTTCAGAGATCTTAGAGAACGTCGGTGGTGAGAATTGGAAGCATGTTGACTCAGAATATAATCCTGCGGATGTAGCAAGTCGTGGCTGTTCTCCTGACGACTTAATAGCTCATAATTTATGGTGGACGGGACCCCAGTGGCTCAAATTGCCGCATGATCAGTGGCCGCAAGACCGAGTTAATACAGACACTAATCTTGAAGCAAAACAAGTTAAAGTATTCGCAACAGGCACTTTTGATGACCCTTTGACTCGATTTTCGTCTTTAGCTAGAGCATATCGTGTTTTGTCTTACGCAGTTAGGTTCTGGCGTAACACAGGTTCAACTAGATCCTCACTTAGAATTTCATCGCAAGAAATAACCAGCCCAGAGCTCATAGACACAAAGTTGCGTCTTATAGTGGCAACTCAGAAACATTACTTCGTTGAGGAATACAGTTCTTTGACCCAAAAGAAAAGGCTTTCACCTAGAAGTAGTCTTTTACCATTCAACCCCTTCATAGATAGAAGAGGAGTAATTAGATCCAATGGTCGTTTAGTTCAATCGCCAGCTTTGACGTACAGCGAACGTCATCCAATCTTAATCCCATATGATTCGCGATTTGCACTCCTTCTAGTGGAATTTGTTCATAAAGTCTCAATGCACGGAGGCAATCAACTTATGACTCGGCTCATCCGTACGGAGTTTTGGATATTCAGATTGAAACAGTTGATCAAGAAAGTTATACACAATTGCAGAGTTTGTACCCTATATCGATTAAAGACTCAGACCCAAATTATGTCATCTCTTCCACCCGAGCGTACTACTTTATCCAGACCCTTTACGAATACAGGGGTAGATTTTGCAGGACCCTTCGGAATCAAAAGCTTAACAGCACGAGCGTGTTTAATAACCAAGGGTTATATCTGCATATTTGTTTGTTTTGCGACAAAAGCCATCCACTTAGAAGCAACAAGTGATTTATCGACTCAATCATTTCTGGCGGCATTAGCTCGTTTCATAGGAAGGAGAGGGTGCCCAGAAAAGATATATTCCGACAATGGAAAGAATTTTATAGGCGCAGCAGAAATGCTCAAGAAAGATCAGAAAGAGTTTATGAAAAGTTTACAGAGCAGCGCCATTCAGCAACATGCTCATCAGAATTTAGAGTGGAAATTTATTCCTCCAGGAGCTCCCCATATGGGGGGATTGTGGGAGGCAGGAGTTAAATCATTCAAGATACACCTTAAGAAGTCTATGCCCAAAATGAACTTCACGTTCGAAGAACTGTCAACCATATTGGCACGTATCGAGGCCTGCCTCAATTCACGACCCCTTAGTCCAGCTTCTGAAGACCCTAACGATTTAGCACCCTTGACCCCAGCTCACTTCCTTATAGGCTCTTCCCTTTTGACCCCGGCAGAACCCGACATCTCAGAGGAGGACATAACGCTTGCAAATCGGTGGAAGAGATTAAAGATTATATCCCAAAACTTTTGTCAGAGGTGGAAGTCAGAGTACTTAAATGAGCTTCACCGTAGATACAAATGGAAGTATCAGCACGATAACATACAGGTCAATGATTTAGTTGTCATCAGGGATGAGAGATATCCCACCGAGTGGAAGTTAGGACGAGTTTTTAAGACGTACCCCGGTGTTGATCAGAACACTCGAGTTGTAGATATTCGAACTTCCAATGGCATAGTCAGTCGACCCATAACTAAGATTGTCAAATTATTCTCAGACACCCCTAGCAATTCATAATCACATCAAAACACGGTACTCACGAGATTTTGGTTACAGATAATGGCCGGATATTTACCTCGCCCAGAGTCCCCACGACCCGCCAGACCCACACGCCCTCGCTTCGACCCACGGGAACCCAGGTATCGCCCCGCATTTTGGCAGTATGCCTGTGGCCTCTGCCAGGAGGACCACGCCATACGGTCATGCCCGCGGTTCCGGCAAATGACACCGTATCAGAGATACGAGACAGTTGAGAGACGGAGTTACTGTCGGAACTGTCTGGCGCGCAGCCATCTGGCCCCAGACTGCCCCGTGGTCACTGCCTGCCGAACATGCGACTACCGCCATCACACAATGCTGCATGGAGCCCCACAGCTTGGGGAGACATACGGCAGCTACAGCCCGCCCCCAATGGAGATTGCCAACCCACGGCTACAGGCAATCGAACCAGCCAACCAGATGCCCATCGTCCAAGGCCCTGCCCCGGTCGAGATACCTTACAGCCGGGCCACTGTTTTTGTACCCACGGCGATGGTGGAATTGGCACCCGAGGAGCAGGACGAGTGGGCTGGGGTACGGGTACTTTTGTGCCAGGCATCGACCATCACCCGAATCGCGGCAGCCACAGTAACTCGCCTGGGGATACCAACGAGAGAGCGCAGAGGGCACCGTCTGGCAACAATAAGACTTCGGTCAAGGCATGCGTCGAGGAGGACCATGTATACCATCCAGGCAGTGGTGACCCGGGATTTGCCGCGACGACCCTATTCAGATCCCATCATTCCCGACCCCACAAGCAGCCTAAGATCCCTTCCTTTGGCAGATGCTGACCCTAGGGGCAACGAACCAATCGATGTAGAGGTAGGGGCCGATGCCTACGCCCACCTCCGGAGGAGTGGTGTTGTACAACCCGGATTGGGAGCCGTCTTCGCCCAGGAGACAGATTGGGGATACGTGTTCGTCGGCCCAGTCACCTCACAGGCAAGAAACCAAAATTAAAAAGGTAAGATGTCACTTCGTCACTTGGAGGGGGAGAATGTTCAAGGTACGTTTGAACATGAAGTCATGTGCACCCATGTGCAGACATGCGTTCACGTATGCACATGACCCACTGTGCATAACGGTACATTGAAGTAAGTTCTTAATCGCTGATTCCGCCTTGATTTCATATTTGTTTACCTGGAATTGTTGCTTGTAGCTTGGAAAGTTGACCGTTTTCGCGGGGTCCAAGTGACAAGCAACAACCAGAAAAAGATCAGTCTCGATTGAAACCTTAAACCCGCGAACCGTGCTCTTTCCCCCCTCGAAGTGAACAACAAGTGAACCAACAGTGAACATACATACAAACATATATAACTAGAGTGAACATTGCAACAATAAACTTTGAAACAGTGAACTAATATATTTAACATTTTAGACACAAGTGACACAACAACAACAGACTCAAGCACCAAATTCTAAAAGCGACCCACAATCTCAGTACAGAAATAAACAACAATCAAAAGTGCGGGACACTAACAACACCAACCACAACCAAAAGTTCGGGCCACGATTAAAACTATAACTTTATATTGCACAATTCCCTAACATTAAAATAAAGCTGCATTTTTTCCTATTAAGATTTAAATTTGTCTACTTAAATCTACATATGAAATTTATTAATCAAACCCTAAGTGAAACCTAAACTAATTCAATCGTTTGTTCCCAATACAAATTTTGCTATTTAAAACTAAGTGTAATATTTGCTACTTAAACTAAAAATGAATTGCTCTACTTACCCTAATTAAAAGCAAATAATTAATTCTAAAATTCTCTAACTAATGCTAACTATAATTAATTATTCAACTCAATTGGCTACTTATATCTAATGAAATCTAAAAGCACTGAAAAATAACAATTACAATAAACAATTACAACAACAATGAATTTAAACACTTAATTCTCCCTCTTTTTATTCCGAAAGGCAAAACCCTTAGTTTGACCCCAAACACCCCACAAGCAGCAATTTTTTAGTGACCATCGCAAAATGGGTCAAATAAAGGTATTTGGGAGTAGAATACGAATTTGATATCCAAATTTAGGACCATGCATTTGGGGCATCACCCCTTCCTCAAAACACCCCGCATAGGGTAAAAATTTTTCGACCATGCCAATATATGGTATTTAAGATTAGAAAATGAATTTGATAACCTATTTTGGGCCATGTGTTTGGGGGACTCCTCATCGTGTAAACTCCCCTAAACCAATGGCAATATGGGGTTTAAATAAATGGTTTTTTAAAGAAGAGCATGATGTTGATATTTTTTCAGGGCCAAGTGCCTGGGGACCACCTCACCCCCGAAAACACCCCTAAATCAGATATCATGAGAGTAGCGGGCTAAAATAAAGTATTTTAAGAATGGAGTAAACCTTACATCCAAACTAAAATTCGTATGCCAATAAAGATCATATGGGATTCGGACAAAGGTACTTATATTGTTAAACAATTAGTCAAGCAAAATACTATATTCGTAGCATGGTATTTCACAAAAAGCTCTTTAATTGTCGAAAATAAATATTCCAAGGAAACTTTTGTTCCATATAAAGTAACAGAAGGCACAGCGGAGCGGGCCCGGGTCAGCTAGTATTTATATATATATAAGGTTTATGTTAACTATAGGTAACATAAATCTTTATCAATCGAATACAAACACACATACATAAAATAATACTTGACAGGCAACACATGCACTTACATCTATTGAAAAAGCATGGGGTGGAGGCAAACGAACGCAACACAACAAATATTATTACGAATAAGAGAATAACAACAATGAACAATAAAGAATAAACTCTAGGGAATACTAGAAACAATGTGTGATAATGAAATAAGAAAAATTTTACAATCTGAAATTTTAAAGTAACGGAAACTAAACTAAAGGGACCTTAAAACTAATAAAAACCCAATTGTAACTATACAGTATAAAGTCCCCGTACCATTAAGTAAAACAACCAAAAGCGTGCTAAGTTCGGCCGGGCCGAATCTTATATACCCTCCACCATGGATCGCATTTGTCGAGTTCTTTTCCCGGCATCTCTTCTTAGGCAAAAAAGGATATAAAAAAAGAGTTTCTCTGCTATTAAAACAATATCAAGATATGGTCCGGTTCGGACCACAATTAAATTATATGTTGGAGACCTGTGTAAAATTTCAGCCAATTCGTATAAGAATTGCGCCCATTGGGGCTCACGAAGTAAAATAGAGAGAACGCTTTATATGGGATCTGTATCGGGCTATAGACCGATTCAGACCATAATAAACACGTTTGTTGATGGTCATGAGAGGATCCGTCGTACAAAATTTCAGGCATATCGGATAATAATTGCGACCTCTATGGGTCAAGAAGTCAAGATCCCAGATCGGTTTATATGGCAGCTTTATCAGGTTATGAACCGATTTGAACCTTATTTGACACAGTTGTTGAAAGTAAAAATAAAATACGTCATGCAAAATTTCAGCCAAATCGGATAGGAATTGCGCCCTCTAGAAGCTCAAGAAGTCAAATCCCCAGATCTGTTTATATGACAGCTATATCAGGTTATGAACCGATTTCAACCATACTTGGCACAGTTGTTGGATATCATAACGAAATACTTCGTGCAAAAATTTATTCAAATCGGATAAGAATTGCGCCCTCTAGAGGCTCAAGAAGTCAAGACCCAAGATCGGTTTATATGGCAGCTATATCAGGTTATTGGCCGATTTAAACCATACTTGGCACAGTTATTGGATATAATAACAAAACACGTCGTGCAAAATTTCATTTCAATCGGATAAGAATTGCGCACTCTAGAGGCTCAAGAAGTCAAGACCCAAGATCGGTTTATATGGCAGCTATATCAGGTTATGGATCGATTTGAACCATACTTGACACAGTTGTTGAATATCATAACAAAACACGTCGTGCAAAATTTCATTCTGATCGGATAAGAATTGCGCACGCTAGAGGCTCAAGAAGTCAAGACCCAAGATAGGTTTATATGGCAGCTATATCAGGTTATGGACCGATTTAAACTATACTAGCCGCAGTTGTTGGATATCATAACAAAACACGTCGTGCAAAATTTCATTCCAATCGGATAAGAATTGCGCACTCTAGAGGCTCAAGAAGTCAAGACCCAAGATCGGTTTATATGGCAGCTATATCAGGTTATGGATCGATTTGAACCATACTTGGCACAGTTGTTGGATATCATAACAAAACATGTCGTGCAAAATTTCATTCTGATGGGATAAGAATTGCGCAAGCTAGAGGCTCAAGAAGTCAAGACCCAAGATCGGTTTATATGGCAGCTATATCAGGTTATGGACCGATTTAAACTATACTAGCCGCAGTTGGTGGATATCATAACAAAACACGTCGTGCAAAATTTCATTCCAATCGGATAAGAATTGCGCACTCTAGAGGCTCAAGAAGTCAAGACCCAAGATCGGTTTATATGGCAGCTATATCAAAACATGGACCGATATGGCCCATTTACAATACCAACCGACCTACACTAATAAGAAGTATTTGTGCAAAATTTCAAGCGGCTAGCTTTACTCCTTCGGAAGTTAGCGTGCTTTCGACAGACAGACGGACGGACGGACGGACGGATAGACGGACGGACATGGCTAGATCGACATAAAATGTCACGACGATCAAGAATATATATACTTTTTGGGGTCTCAGACGAATATTTCGAGTAGTTACAAACAGAATGACGAAATTAGTATACCCCCCATCTTATGGTGGAGGGAATAAAAAAAAGACAATCTGTCATGTGATCCTTTTAACCTTTCTCTCTATTCCTATGACGAAATTCGATTGGAAAATAAACCCCAGAAGACTGAAGCGCTTAGGGATTTTTCTATTTTTTTTGCAAATTGTATAAAAGTCGCATTGGTGCAGAAAAAGTAGCTCATTTAAGCAAACAGTCACAAAAAGGTGTACATTTTACAAGGTCGCAAAAAATTTATTTGATTCTAAAAAGATCGGAAATTTCGATTTAAGTCACATAACGGTAACACTGATCGTAAGACTGGTGGCAGGAGGAATAGACGAGAGAGTCGGATAAGATTTAAACTCTTGCCTGTTTCGAAATCACGGAATGGTTCAGATGTAAAGTGTAGTGGAGTTTGGAAGAAATGTTGAATATGCAGCCTATTAAGGTCTTTGTTCAAAACTGTGCTTCAAAGATTGCATTTGTGCTGAAGGAAATCTGCATGCTGCAAGAGGTCTGGTGTGGCTACAGTTCCGTTCAGTATACAAAGGACGCGGACGGAAAAGTGGGAAAGATGTTAGACACTGGGTTCGATTCTAAATAGGATCTGCATTACTGTTTTTTCCGACCGGGATGGTGATTGCGCCGTTTTCACTCTTAGCTCCCAGATGGAAACGGGGTCGTTATCGGACGTTTATATACACGCATTTGATATCTGTGTTTCGTTGAGACTGACAGACGAGTCCATAAAATTTTAGACAAATACACATACATATATACCACTTCAATAGCCTCATTTGAACACTAACGCTTTACGTGGAAAGTACTGTAACGCTCAAAATCTTGAATTCTAGAACGGAGAGTTTAAAGTGCATGGCTCAATGTGTAGAATTTCTAAAAAAAAAAAAACATCAAACTCATGACAGCGCTTACTTGGGTCCCCAGACACGTTGATATTTCGAGAAATGAGGAGAGAAAAGCACGTACTAGAAAGGGCTACTCCTTGTCGAATTATTTGCTACAAAGAACAAAAAAAAAAATTGCCGAAAATTTAAGATTTTTCTTAATTTGTAGCATTTTAGTAATGAAGACGAATGAAGCTTAAAAATAATGATGCTATCTTTAAATTTAATTTCCTATTTATGAAAGGGACACGACCAACTGTTTAAAATTTTGATCAATTTGATTCTTATTTTATTTCAATTATTATTTTTTGTCCAATCATTATTTTTTGAAAAATTATTTTTTTAATCTGTTCATCCAAAAAATTCTAAACATTTCAAAATCTTCTATTTTTATGGCTGTTTTGCATCTTTAACTAAGATAAGCTGTTGTCTTGTCCCAAGGCCAATTTCATTACTTCCAATGATTCTTTGACATTCTTTTTAGGTTTTTGTCTTAATAACAAGACGCAAAGTTAAGGATTTATTAGCCTACCATCTTATATATAAAATTCAATTTGTGTTTGTTTGTTTGTATGTTTGTCGGTTTGTTTGTTTGTTCCGTATAAACTCAAAAACGGCTGAATCGATTACCTTAAAATTTCCACAGATTGTGTAGGTTGGTCTGGAAGGAAACATTGGCTTTTTGGGAGGGGAGCGGACCCTCCTCCTTACCCCTAAAGTACTACCCAAAAATAAAAGTGAACCGATCGGGACAATATGGAATTCTTATGAAACATATTCAAGAGTAGAGTACGAATTTCATAATAAAAGTTGGGTCCAAGTACCTGGGGGGCCGCCCCAGCCCCAAAACCCCTTAAAATAGGTTTATTTGACTATCATGACAGTATGGGTCTCAAGTGAAAGTTATTTGGGAGTTGATTACGAATATAGTTAGGAATAGGCTTCATAATTTATTGATAACAGAAGGGGACGGACCCTCCACTGTTACCCCAAAAACACCACCCAAAATCTAAAGTGGACGTATAAGGACAATATGGGTATCAAATGAAAAGCATGCGGGAATAGATAACGAATCTGGCATACAAATTCATGTCGAAGTATAGAAGTATAGGTCCATGTTTTGATATAGCTGCCATATAAACCGATCTTGGGTCTTGACTTCTTGAACTTCTAGAGTGCGCAATTCTTATCCGATTGGAATGAAATTTTGCACGACGTGTTTTGTTATGATATCCAACAACTGTGCCAGGTATGGTTCAAATCGGTTCTTAACCTGATATAGCTGTCGTATAAACAGATCTGGCGACTTGACTTCTTGAGCTTCTAGAGGGCGCAATTCCTATCCGATTTGGTTGAAATTTTGCATGACGTATTTTATTCTTACTTTTAACAACTGTGTCAAAAAAGGTTCAACTCGGTTCATAAACTGATGCCATATAAACCGATTTAGGATATTGACTTCTTGAGCCTCTAGAGGCAATTATTATCGGATTTGCCTGAAATTTTGTACGACAGATCCTCTCATGACTGTCAATATACGTGTTTATTATGGTCTGAATCGGTCTATAGCCCGATCCAGAACCCGTATTAATTGATTCCTCGTTTTTACCTTTCGAGCCCCCAAATGGCGCAATTCTTATTCGAATTGGCTGACATTTTACACAGGTCTCCAACATATGATTTAATTGTGGTCCAAACCAGACCATATTTTGATATCACTCTAATAGCAGAGCAAATCTTTTTTTATTTCCTTTTTTGCCTAAGAAGAGATGCCGGGAAAAGAACTCGAAAAGAAGAAAAGCGATCCATAGTGGAGGGTATATAAGATTCTGCGCGGCCGAACATAGCACGCTTTTACTTGTTATGTATAAGACTAGCTGACCCGGGCCCGCTCCGCTGCGTCTTCTTTTACTTTATATGAAACAAAAACTTCCTTGGCATATTTATTTTCGACAATTAAAAATGATTTAGTGAAATACCATGCTAACTTGACTAACAGTTTAACAATATTAGTGCCTTTATCTGAATCCCATATGATCTTTATTGGTCTACGAATTTAAGTTTGGATGTAAGGTGTACCCAATTCTTGAAATACTACATTTCAGCCCGATATTGTCATTATGTCTGATTTAGTGGTGTTTTCGGTGGAGAGGTGGTCCCTTAGATACTTGGCCCTGAAAACATGTCAGCATCGTGCTCTTCTCTCAAATACCATTTATTTAATCTACATATTGCCATTGGCTTAAGAGGAGTTTACAGGATGAGACGTCCCCCAAACACATGGCCCCAAAATAGGTTATCAAATTAGTTTTCTAATTTAAAATACCTTTCGTTTGAGCCACATATTGGCATGGTCGAAAGATTTTTACCCTTTGGGGGGTGTTTTGGGGAAGGGGTGATGCCCTTAATACATGTTCCTACATTTAGATATCAAATTCGTATTCTACTCGCAAATACCTTTCAGTTGAGTCCCATATTGGAATGGTCGGTAAATATGTCCGATTTAGGGGTGTTTAGGGATTGGGGTGGTCCCCCTAACACTTGGTCCGACAATTGGATATCAGATAAATTTTCTTATCCTAAATACCTTTCATTTGAGTCCCATATTGTCGTTCTTGGCGTAAATGTAGTTTTAGGGTGGTGCAGCTTAACCTTAAATCCAGAGATTGGTCTATATGGCAGCTATATTGAAATCTGGACCGATCTGGGCCAAATTGAAGAAAGACGTCGAAGAGCATAAGTAAATCCACTGTCTTAAATTTCAGCAACATCGGACAGTATATGCGCCTTTTATGGACCCAAAACCTAAAACCGAGATACCGGTCTATATGGCAGCTTCCAAATCTGGACCGATCTGTACGATATTGCAGAAGAATGTCAAGGGGCTTAACTTAACTCACTGTCCCAAATTACGGCGACATCTGACAATAAATGCGCCTTTTATGGCGCATTTACATAAATGCACCTTTCGAACTTAAGCTGCTTATGGACAAAAGAAAAAAATCTGTGCAAATTTTAAGCTCAATACCTCTATTTTTAAAAAATGAAGCTTGATTTCAAGACATATATCGTCTTAGATTTTTACGCTGATCAAGAATATATATACTTTATAGGTTTGGAAATGGATATTTCGATATGTTGCAAACGGAATGACAAAATGAATATACCCCCATCCTTCGCTGGGGGGTATAAAAAGAGGCTAAATGATGACTTTTAATAGGTAGTTATATGGTATGGTGGTTGTCTATGAATGACTTTTCATAGACAACCACCATACCATATGATCCACTCTAAGCGAGAAACACTAACATTTAAATTAACGTCATCTGTCAGTCTTCAACTGAAATTGTTTGATCCAATTTGATTTAGTTGATCCAATTAAAAACATTCCAACATAAATTGAGAGAGGGTAGAGTGGAAAAATTAATCATTAGAATGTATCTTATTAGTAATGACAAACTATTAGTCCTTTGAATAAAGAAAAAAAAAATCGGGCTATAGACCGATTCAGACTATAATAATCACGTATGTTGATGGGCATGAGAGAATCCGTCGTATAAAATTTCAGGCAAATCGGATAATAGTTGCGACCTCTAGAGGCTCAAGAAATCAAGATCACAGATCGGTTTATATGGCAGCTATATCAGGTTATGGACCGATTTGAACCATACTTGGCACAGTTGTTGGATATCATAACAAAATACTTCGTGCAAAAACTCATATAAATCGGATAAGAATTGCGCCCTCTAGAGGCTCAAGAAGTCATAAAATGTCGCGACGATCGAGAATATATATACTTTATGGGGTCTCAGACGAATATTTCAAGTAGTTACAAACAGAATGAGGAAATTAGTATACCCCCCATCCAATGGTTGAGGGTATAGAAATTTGTTATCAAATCCCACCCCTAAAACTCGGCAAACGGATTTATAGACCAACTACTACAATATGGGACTCAAATTAAAGGTATTTGAGAGCAGAAAACGAATCTGATATCCAATTGCGTAACTAAGTGTTTCGTGGTACACCACACGACTATAAAACCCCTCAAATCGGACATATTTACCGACCATGGCAATATGGGTCTTAAATAAAAGATCTTTGGAGATAGAGCATGAAATTGACTTTCACTTTTGGGACGAAGTGCCTGGGGGTCCACCAAGAAGGACTTTTACTGACCATTGCAATGTGGGGTTTAAATAAGAGGTACTTGAGTGTAGAAAAATACATAGAAAAATTGGAATACATTTTCAGCTACAATTACGCAGAAATTTTCAAATGTAGAGTACTTCTCTCCACCATATCATAATCGGGCGCAGCAGAGCGAGCCGGGCTTGGTGTTTGTTTGTGGGTTTGTAAATTTGTTTGTTCCGTATAGACTCAAAAACGGCTGAACCGATTTCTTTTAAATTTTTCATAGATTGTGGGGAATGGTCCAGAAGGAGCAATAGGCTATGTTATTTTTTGATATTGGTAGGGGGAGGACCCTCCCCCTTACCCTAAAAGTACGACTCCAAAAAAAAAGTGAACCGAGGGGGACAATATGGGATTCAAATGAAAGGTATTCAGGAGTAGACTACGAACTTTATATTTAAAATTGGATCCAAGTAACTGGGGGGCCATCCCGACCCCAAAACCCCCTAAAATAGGTTTATTGGACTATAATTACAATGTGGGCTCGAATGAAAGGTATTCGGGAGTAGATTACGAAAATGGTCAGGAAGGAGGTAAAGGCTTTTTAGTTTGTTGGTATTGAAAGGGGCGGATTCTTCCCCGTTACCCCAAATCAAAAGTGGACCGATAGGGACAATATTGGTATCAAATGAAAGATATTGGGGAGTGGAATACGAATATGGTATTAAAAATTGGGATCAAGTATGCGAGGGGTCGTCCAACCCCAAACAAACACATCGAACGTAAATATCAATATGTTACTAAAATGAAAGGTATTCGGGACTAAATTACGAATATGAAATAAACTATGAGATCCAAGTAATTGGGGGTGGCCCCACCCTTAAATGGGAATATAATTCGATCGTCGCTAGATGGGTATTATTAAAAGTATTTGGTAACATTTTATGAATATGACATTAAATATATATATATATATATATATATATATATATATATATATATATATATATATATATATATATATATATATATATATATATATATATATATATATATATATATATATATATATATATATATATATATATATATATATATATATATATATATATATATATATATATATATATATATATATATATATATATATATATATATATATATATATATATATATATATATATATATATTATGAACATGACATTAAAGTCGCCTCCGTAGTTTATTTGACCCATTAATACAATGGGGGATCAAGTAATTCATATTTTTAAGTGGACAGCGTCATTCAAATTTGTGCTCAAGTGGCAGATAGAGTGAGACGCCCCCACTAGACGGCTGTATACACCAATTATGACAATATGGGGTTAAATTCAAAGTAAAAGGTTGTGGACTGCGAATACGATATCTTTATTCTGCTCATATATCTAGCGGACCACCTCACCCCAAAACAGTTGATCAATTATAATGACCTAACAGGACACTGCCGCCATACCCCCAAAGTTATGACGTTCAGTATGATACGAGCAGTTGCAAACCTTAACTTCAAGGTGGCCCCCATTTTTAACTCATCGACAAGGAGCCTTCTTTTCCTGGACAAGTCCAAACAACGTGCTGCTGGGCAAGACTTTCATGATCAAAATTTTTACATGGTTAAATTACTAAGAACTGTCGCCACCGCACCTAAAATAAAGACCGGCAAATTAGTTCTTTACCACTGACAATCGTTTAATTAAAAAGACTAAATTTATGACTATTCAACAGGTAGTCATATAGTCAGTGATAGACAACTAACACATGATGATCAATGTTATAGGCGCTAAGTCGCTCCAAGCGAGTAGCAGCATAGACAAAGGAAATCTTTGGACTCATAACAATATGTTCAAAAAAGCTCTAACAGATGAGAAAAATATCAAATCCTCAGTCCTTTATATGCAATTGTGCAAGAATCCGGGGCGACATGGAACGGAGAACTTTTAAGTTATTTTGTTTACATTTTGGGTATTAAAGTCTTAACCTTTCCCTTATCGATGGCAGCACTAACATATAAATAAGCGCCATCTATTCTGTTTGCAAATGAATCAACGGAATGGAGACCCCACCACGAACAGAGAAAGAGCAAAGTGGTAAAAATTGATCATGCAGCATTTATCTGTGTTATGCCAACCTATCGGTCCGTAAAATAAAGAAAAATAAAGAATTTCGTTGCGGTTGTTTGCTGTACTATATTTTAAATTTCCCACCCTAAGGCATGCCTTAACAATAAATTTTATAGGTAGTTTAAGTGGTTATCTTTCCCATAAATAAAAATTTATTTAGTAGAGTGCGAAACTTCTCTCCAAAGAGGTGTCGCACTGCGGCACTCCGTTCGGACTCGGCTATAAAAAGGAGGCCCCTTATCATTGAGCTTAAACTTGAATCGGACTGCACTCATTGATATGTGAGAAGTTTGCCCCTGTTCCTTAGTGGAATGTTCATGGGCAAAATTTGCATTGAGTGCGAAACTGTTAGAGGGGAAGTCTCAACGAACGTACACAGAATCAGAGCTATTGGAGAGTAGGTGGAGGTGCCATTTTTCTGTCTTGAGAGCGAAAGCTCAGTGGAGCGGTTTTGATTGAAAATTTAGCTCGAAGTTGAGAAGCCTCCTTTTTATAGTCGAGCCCAAGTGGCGTGCCGATAAGCACATATATTTTTTCGTTTTGTTACTCGATTCATTCACCAGGTCATTGAAAACAGCTGATTTTATAAAGGGAAAATAGCTGTTTTCAATGACTTGGCGAACATTAGCCAACCGACCTACACTAATAAGAAGTATTTGTGCAAAATTTCAAGCGGCTAGCTTTACTACTTCGGAAGTTTGCGTGCTTTCGACAGACAGACGGACGGACATGGCTAGATCGAAATACAATAAATTGTTGCGACGATCCAGAATATATATACTTTATAAGGTCTCAGACTAATATTTCGAGTAGTTGCAAACAGAATGACGAAATTAGTATACCCCCCATCCTTTTTTGGAGGGTATAACAATTTGGTATCCAAATTTCGGATGGGGTACCCAGGGGGGTCACTGAGTGGCCGCCCATCCCCCATAACACCCCCCAAGCCGGTCATGTTTGCCGACTATGGAAATATGGGGCTCAAATTAAAGGTGTTTGGGAGTAGACCATGTATCTGATATCAACATTAGGGACCAACTGTCTAGCGGACGTCCCATCAGCATAACAACCCCCAAATATGACTTATTTGCTCACCAAGACAATTTGGGTCTTAAAGAGAGTGAAAGTAAATATTTTATAGTTTTTAGGGCCAATACCGCAAACCGGACATATTTGCTGACTTTTGCAATAAAGTGTTTAAATCAGATTAGAAAACGCAGTTCATATCCAATTTTGTGGCCAATGGCAAAATGGGATTCAAATAAATGATATATAGATATATGAGAATAGAGCACGTTGCTGATATATTTTCCGGGCTTAGTGTTTGGGGGACCACTCCAATCTCCAAAAAGACCCCTAAATCGGGCATATTTACTGACCATGTCAATGTGGAGCTTAAATGAAAGGTTCTGGGGATATATTTTCCGGGCTTAGTGTTTGGGGGACCACTCCAATCCCCAAAAACACCCCTAAATGGGGCATATTTACCGACCATGTCAATGTGAAGCTTAAATGAAAGGTTCTGGAGGTAGAGCAAGAATTCATACCCACTTTCGGGACCAATTTTCTTGGGGGAAAACCCTTTCCCAAAATACGCCACAAGCAGCAATTTTTTAGTGACCATCGCAAAATGGCTCAAATAAAGGTATTTGGGAGTAGAATACGAATTTGATTTCCAAATTTAGGACCATGCATTTAGGGCATCACCCCTTCCCCAAAACACCCCGCATAGGGTAAAAATTTTTCGACCATGCCAATATGTGGTTTTTAAGATTAGAAAACGAATTTGATAACCTATTTTGAGCCATGTGTTTGGGGGACCCCTCATCGTGTAAACTCCCCTAAACCAATGGCAATATGGGGTTTAAATAAATGGTTTTCGAAAGAAGAGCATGATGCTGATATTTTTTAGGGCCAAGTGCCTGGGGGACCACCTCACAACCGAAAACACCCCTAAATCAGACATCATGAGAGTAGCGGGCTGAAATAAAGTATTTTATGAATAGAGTAAACCTTACATCCAAACTAAAATTCGTATACCAATAAAGATTATATGGGATTCGGACAAAGGTACTTATATTGTTAAACAATTAGTCAAACGATATACTATATTCGTAGCATGGTGTTTCACTAAAAGCCCCCAAAAAAACCCCAAAACACCCCCCAAACCGGTCTATTTGCCGACTATGAAAAAATGGAGCTCAAATGAAAGGTCTTTGGGAGCAGACCATGAATCTGACATCAACATTCGGGACCAATGTCTAAGGGACGTCCCACCACCATAACAACCGCCAAATAGGACGTATTTGCTCACCAAGACAATTTGGGTCTTCAAGACTGTGGAGCTCGATATTCGTAGTTTTTAGGGCCCATACCCCATACCGGACATACTTGCTGGCTTTTTCAATAAGGGGTTTAAGTGAATGGTATTTGAGATTAGAAAACGAATTTGATATCCAATTTTGAGGCCAATGGCAATATGGGGTCGAAATAAATGATGGCAATATGGGGTTTAAATAAATGGTATTTAAAAGAAGAGCAAGATGATGAAATTTTTTCAGGGTCAAGTGTCCCCCCCGAAAGCACCCCTAAATCAGATATTATGAGAATATCGGGCTGAAATGAAGTATTTAAGAATGGAGTACACCTTACATCCAAACTCAAAGTCGTAGACCAATAAATATCTTATGGGATTCAGATAAAGGCACATATATTAATAAACTGTTAGTCAAGCGATATATTATTTTCGTAGCAGGGTATTTAATTGTCGAAAATAAATATTCCAAGGAATATTTTGTTCCATATAAAGTAAAATAAGGCGCAGTGGTTCTGGCCCGGGTCAGCTAGTATTATTATAAAGACTTATTCGGATTCATACATGACATGGATGTTGCAAGTCATAGCAGAAATCTTTGCGCCAAATGTCAGCCAAATTAGATGAAAATCGAGGTTTCTAAGGGCTTAAGAATTCAAACCCAGGAATCAGTTTATATGGGAGGTATACTAGTTTATAGACCGGTTCGATGATTTTGCAAATTATTAATTTTTGCAATTATTAACTCATTTTGTATTTGAATTTTTTGTTGCAACTGTCTCAAGTAGTCATATCGGGGAATTGGTATTTAAGGGGCCTATATCAATATATAAACCGAATCGGATCATACTTCGGGGATTGATTCATTCCGCATTCAGTCAAATTAGTTAAAAATTGCGGATCCCAGCGACTTAATAATTTAAATCCTGGTATTGATTTATGTGGGAGGTATACTAGTTTATAGACCGGTTCGATGATACTCGGCTCTGGAAGTCGGATCCCAAGTCCTTGTGCTAATCGTCTACTAAATTGGATGAAAATTGAAGTTTCTAAATCAAAACTGTGGGTTGGTTTATATGGGGGCTATATATAGTATAAATGCGTCCTTATAGGCTTGTTATGCGCTCTGGTAATAACAAGTTAAAGAGTGCTAAGTTCGGCCGGGCCGAATCTTGGGAAATCCACCGTGGATTCTACCTAAAAATTTTACAGAATATATTTATTTGAAGGGCATAATTTTATTCGACATACCGAACTTCTGTCAAACCAGCAAATATTAAAGCTCCTAGGAACCGAATAAGGATGATCGAGAGATGGTTTACATGGGAGCTATATCAGGTCATAGACTGATTTGGATCGTATTTGGCACAGTTGTTGGAAGTCGTAGCAGAATACCGCATGCAAAATTTTAGCCAAATCGGACAAAAATTGCTGCTTGTAAGAACGCAAGACGTTAAATCGGGCGATCTGTATATATGGGAGCTATATGCTTTATGTGTGTGTCACCACCTAAGAGCCGGTGTCTGTTAGCCGCGATAGCCGGGCAATGGCATAGGAAAAGCTACAACGTTTCATCGTCCTCCCTACATGCCCTACACATGCTATTACTTGCCGCACCGGTTTTGCATAAGTGAGCTCGTAGTCTTAAGTGTCTTGTTGTGATACCGAACTCTATACTGACCTCCTCCTTTCAGTAATAGACTCATCTTTTCACCATTCGGATCTCCCAATAGGATTTTCGTCGTCCTACCGACCGCTTCGATGTTTAACTCCCACGTCCCTAACTCGGATTGCGTCGACCCGAAATGTTTCGGGTTAACCAAGTTTAGGCAGTCATCTGGCCTTCCCTGTCAAAGTCAAATCGTTTGCTCTTTCATTCCTGCTTACTCCGCTATGGGCGCCAACCAAACCGATATAGTCCGATATAGCTACAGGAGGCCACCGTATCGCAGAGGTCAGCATGTCCGCCTATGACTCTGAAAGCCTAGGTTTGAATCGTGGCGAGAACATCAGAAAAAATTTGTATTACTATGCTATGTTAAAGCTTCTCCCCAGAGAGGTGTCTCACTGTGGCAAGCCGTTCATATTCGGCGATAAAAAGTGGGTCCCTTGTCATAATCATTGATATGTAAGAATCACTCATTGGTATGTGAGAAGTTTTCCTTAATGAAATGTTCATCGGCAAATTTGCAAGTCCGATAGCCCACGATATCTTCAAATTTAATCTTCGTATGGAAAAAAGTTATCTCTGCAAAGTTTCAGCTCAATAATTAAATTTTTTAAATACTGTAGCGTAATATCAACAGACAGGCGGACTGAGTTTTACGAAGATCAAAAATATTTATATTTTTAAGGGTCAAAAATGGATATATTGACGTGTTGCAAACGAAATGATATAATAAAGATACCCCCGTCCTTCGTCCATGTCTCATTCGTGCTGTCCTTATTGAAGGCATGTACCCTACCAAGAAGATAGCGAAAGTTGGGGCACGTTGATACTGTAGCACGATCGAAGCCATTCCTATCCACCTCGCAGTCTGCTTCGTTCCCACGAACCCTTTGATGGTCCAAGACTCAATAGATCCTTACAGCCATTCGCATGGTTCCACGAAGCTTTTTGCATCTTCTAACCAGCATCGACCCATGCGACCCAAAGCAAGAGCCTTCAACGTCGTCTGGCTGTCGACGCATATATTGACAGTCTCATCGGGCCGCCGATCCTACATCGACTTGTCTACATTGTGACAGTGCCTTCAGGACCGCGAGACCTCTGCTTGAAAGACGCTCCATACGTGCAATTCCTATATGGTTCTCTGTTTACAAGGAATTCAATGAAATCTCCTGTCCTTGTTCCCCCATTAAATTTAGACTCATTCGTGAATTCAAATTCCGGTAACGGCGGGGTAACCCCTTTTCTGGAAATCGACATCGAACTCTTCAACGCAGTTATACAATCACTCCATCCTTCAGAATAATGCCCAAAATTTGAGAAGCGCTAGATGTTTGACTTCTTACTCTTTAAGCCGAACTTCGTCCCTACACACTCAACATGCAGCAAATGCCTAAGAATAACATTTAGCGCCTGTCTCGGGGGACACCTACTTTCCCAGCACCGAAGATGCACCCTGTGCCTTCTAGATCACACTACTAAGAGAACAGTTATCCGGAACCCGATGCCACATCACCCGATGCCCGGGCATATAGATCATACGATCATTGCCTTTTTGAAGAAATTGTCTTTTTTAATTCTCGTATAACAAGGAGCTCATTGTTACACCCTTTTTATATTTCCTGATGAGTATGGCCAGACATATCCGAAGGATATTTTTCTTCGCAAAAATGTAATCTTGTTTAACTATGTTGAAGTGAATTCATGATTCGACTCAAATGAATTAACTCTGAACTACATTGACTCGAAACTAATGAGTACTTTTCTCTCTGTCAGATTAACGTTTTTTCCCAAACAAATTAAATCATAAACCGAATTTCGCTCCTTGATACACTACCCTCACTGCTATTTTGAAATGCTCGTACTTTATGGGACTCAGTAAACATGCTCGAATTAAGTACCCGTATGATGACATTAACTAATTAATTAAAACGAGCATGCCTGCTCAGGTGTACGAATATGCAAATTTACTCCTAACGATTATATGGAACCATGGGGAGAACTCCGTTTGATTCCCTGAGTTCACATTGAATGTTTTGTTCTATGATGTTATGGTTTGTTTTGGACGGTTAACCTCGTCATCCATCCATAAAAATTAACACAAGGCACGCACAAATGTCAGTTACCTTTTTTCTGTTTCTGCTAGCTGGCAGCTGAATTTATTTGAAATGTCCATCAAATGGCTGTTGGCCATCACTGTTTGCTTGGCTACCTTTGTGATAGAGAGCAGGTACTCTTGAATCATTGAATGAAGCGCACAAAAAAGGGTACTTTATTCCATTTCATTGTTAATACAATATGTAAATACTTTTCGTTATCATTCCATATATTTTGGGGATGGTGGAATTTGGGTGTTCACATACAAATGACCCGAGCTTTATGGTAAAAAGTGTCAATCATGTGTTCATGGGTTCATGTGGAGGAGAAATAACATGTTGAGAAATTTGAATTATCAAAATTGGAGAAAAACGAAAGTGTCAGGTGAGCATTTGGTAAAACACAATACCATGCCGCTGTAAATCATGGTCATTCTTCTAAATAACAATTCCTCAATTGCATCTAATGCATAGAAAGTTAAGTGGAATCAAGGAAAGAATAAAAACTAACAAATACTACAATGTTTCAGATATTGCACAAAATCATTAATCCTTGTGTCAATCCAAATGTCAATCCTGGAACTTGATGAATGGTGAATGAATACGGTATGGACCGTAATTTGGAGAACCGAGTTTTTATGTAGGACCATGGATATAAATTAAAAGATTTTTGAAGACCCAAGCACAGTTTTTAAAGACCCAGATTTGTTTTACGATTCTGCGTGAAACTAATCTGGAAGAATTTAAATTAACCATTTATAGTGGTTAATTGATCTATATGCCCCATTTATAGTGGGAATACTTCTCTCATATGAATTAGTGTTGGTCATTTCAAGTGTCACCACTTAGAATGGAAGTTTTATATGGCTGAATACCTCAAAACTATCACCAGCATATATGAGTGATAATTACTCCTAAAAATATTTGCTGATGTTCGTTATGTCCATCCAATTAGAATTCACTAACAAGGATTTTTATACCAACCACCATAGAGGCATACATACTTCATCATTCTATTTACAAAGTATATATATGCTGGGCAGGGCCCGCTACGCTGCTTCTTTTTATACCCTCCACCATAAGATGGGGGGTATACTAATTTCGTCATTCTGTTTGTAACTACTCGAAATATTCGTCTGAGACCCCATAAAGTATATATATTTTTGATCGCCGCGACATTTTATGTCGATCTAGCCATGTCCGTCCGTCTGTCCGTCCGTCCGCCCGTCCGTCCGTCCGTCCGTCCGTCCGTCCGTCCGTCTGTCTGTCGAAAGCACGCTAACTTCCGAAGGAGTAAAGCTAGCCGCTTGAAATTTTGCACAAATACTTCTTATTAGTGTAGGTCGGTTGGTATTGTAAATGGGCCATATCGGTCCATGTTTCGATATAGCTGCCATATAAACCGATCTTGGGTCTTGACTTCTTGAGCATGTAGAGTGCGCAATTCTTATCCGATCAGAATGAAATTTTGCATGACGTGTTTTGCTATGATATCCAACAACTGTGCCAAGTATAGTTCAAATCGGTCCATAACCTGATATAGCTGCCATATAAACCGATCTTGGGTCTTGAATTCTTGAGCCTCTAGAAGGCGCAATTCTTATCCGACCAGAATGAAATTTTGCACGACGTGTTTTGTTATTATATCCAACAACTGTGCCAAGTATGGTTCAAATCGGTCCAAAACATGATATAGCTGCCATATAAACCGATCTTGGGTCTTGAATTCTTGAGCCTCTAGAAGGCGCAATTCTTATCCGATTGGAATGAAATTTTGCACGACGTGTTTTGCTATGATATCCAACAACTGTGGCAAGTATAGTTCAAATCGGTCCAAAACATGATATAGCTGCCATATAAACCGATCTTGGGTCTTGACTTCTTGAGCCTCTAGAGTGCGCAATTCTTATCCGATTGGAATGAAATTTTGCACGACGTGTTTTGCTATGATATCCAACAACTGTGCCAAGTATATTTCAAATCAGTCCATAACCTGATATAGCTGCCATATAAACCGATCTTGGGTCTTGACTTCTTGAGCCTCTAGAGGCCACAATTCTTATCCGATTTGAATGAATTTTTGCATGACGTATTTTTTTTTCTTTCAACAACTGTGTCAAATAAGGTTCAAATCGGTTCATAACCTGATATAGCTGC
Source organism: Stomoxys calcitrans (assembly GCF_963082655.1). Lineage (NCBI taxonomy): Eukaryota > Metazoa > Arthropoda > Insecta > Diptera > Muscidae > Stomoxys > Stomoxys calcitrans. The sequence goes on along the minus strand of NC_081552.1, from coordinate 85,772,795 downwards.
CATATAAACTGATCTGGGATCTTGACTTCTTGACCCCTAGTTTATTCTCTTATTTTATCTGATCCCTATATTGGCACCGTCAGGAAATAAGTCCTGTTTGAGGATGCTGGTACGGTTTTTCAGATATTTTGCTTCAATGTGGATATCAAATTGGTGCTCTAGTCCCAAATACCTTTCATTTGAGTCTTATATTGCTACGGTCGGTAAATATGTCCGGTATGGGGCTATAAAGTTTGGGTGTTATTGGTTTTGGTGGTTGATTGTGGATGGAAGTGGATATAAAATTCATACTCTATCACATTTGACCTACATATTGTGTTTGCGGCAGAATAAAATTTGAGCAAAATCACAACAACAATTTACCCAAACCACTGGCGGAACACCACTGGACCAACAAAAAAAACCAGGCAATAAAAAAGATTTCTCCAAGTAAACCACTGTTATTTATAACACGTTGCGAAATCAGTACATAAAACTTTATTTAAGCGGGAGAATTATTTGATAAACGGTTTCCAATTCAAACAAAATTTACAAAATCGTTTATTTTAATAAGAGACGTTCGTCCACTTCGACGTTTATGACAACTAGTAATTATTTAATTACAACAAGTAAAAGCGTGCTAAGTTCGGCCGGGCCGAATCTAATATACCCTCCACCATAGATCGCATTTGTCGAGTTCTTTTCCCGGCATCTCTTCTTAGGCAAAAAAAGGATATAAGAAAAGATTTGCTCTGCTATTAGAGCGATATCAAGATATGGTCCGGTTTGGACCACAATTAAATTATATGTTGACCTGTGTAAAATGTCAGCAAATTTGAATAAAAATTGCGCCCTTTGGGGGCTCAGAAAGTAAAATAGAGAGATTAATTTATATGGGAGCTGTATCGGGCTATAGACCGATTCAGACAATAATAAACACGTATGTTGATGGTCATCAGAGGATCTGTTGTACACAATTTCAGGCAAATCGGATAATAATTGCGACCTCTAGAGGCTCAAGAAGTCAAGACCCAAGATCGGTTTATATGGTAGCTATATCAGGTTATGGACCGATTTGAACCATACTTGGCACAGTTGTTGAATATAATAGCAAAACACGTCGTGCAAAATTTCATTCTAATCGGATAAGAATTGCGCCCTCTAGAGGCTCAAGAAGTCAAGACCCAAGACCGGTTTACATGGCAGCTATATCAGGTTATGGACCGATTTGAACCATACTTGGCACAGTTGTTGGATATCATAGCAGAACATGTCGTGCACAATTTCATTCCAATCGGATAAGAATTGCGCACTCTAGAGGCTCAAGAAGTCAAGACCCAAGATCGGTTTATATGGCAGATATATCAGGTTATTAACCGATTTGACCCGTACTCGGCACATTTGTTGGATAGCATAACAGAACATGTCGTGCAAAATTTTATTCCAATCGGATAAAAATTGCGCATTCTAGAGGCTCAAGACGTAAAGACCCTAGATCGGTTTATATGGCAGCTATATCAGGTTATGGACCGATTTGAACCATACTTGGCACAGTTGTTGGATATCATAACAAAACACGTGGTGCAAAATTTCATTCCAATCAATTAAGAATTGCGCACTCTAGAGGCTCAAAAAGTCAAGACCCAAGATCGGTTTATATGGCAGCTATATCAGGTTATGGACCGATTTGACCCGTACTCGGCACATTTGTTGGATAGCATAACAGAACATGTCGTGCAAAATTTTATTCCAATCGGAAAAAAATTGCGCATTCTAGAAGCTCAAGACGTAAAGACCATAGATCGATTTATATGGCAGCTATATCAAAACATGGACCGATATGGCCCATTTATAATACCAACCGACCTACACTAATAAGAAGTATTTGTGCAAAATTTCAAGCGGCTAGCTTTACTCCTTCGGAAGTTAGCGTGCTTTCGACAGACAGACGGACGGATGCACGGACGGACGGACAGACAGACGGACATGGCTAGATTGACATAAAATGTCGCGACGATCAAGAATATATATACTTTATGGGGTCTCAGACGAATATTTCGAGTAGTTACAAATAGAATGACGAAATTAGTAGACCCCCCGTCCTATGGTGGAGGGTATAAATATTAATTATTCTCTTCAACTAGTCCAGCGAGTGCGCCATGTTAGCAACGATAAAAAAACAGTAAGGAAGGGCATTAGTTGGTTGTATAGAACTTTACACCTACCCTATAAATACAATGGGAGCTATATCCAAATCTAAACCAATTTTTATGAACCTCGGCTGGCAAATATGTTCAAACTGTAATAACTACGGTTGACAAAAGACAACATTATTGCAAATTACCCAAAATCTGTCGAACATATATATGGGAGCTATATCTAATTCTGAACCGATTTCGAGCAAACTTAACAGATAATGTGGTAGGTGTCGAAGAATGCGTAGCAAACTGTTGGTAAGATTGATCAATAAATGCGCTTGCAGTGGCTCTTGGGGTGAAAATCTGACGATATACATATATGACAGCTATATCTAAATCTGGGCCGATTACTATGAAATTCAGTAGAACTATCGAGAGTAATAAGCAAACCTTCCCGCAAAATTTCGGTAGAATTGGTTATAAAATAAGCACTGTCTTGCAATATTTCTCAAAATCGGACGTATATATATGGGAGCTATACCTAAATCTGAACCGATTCGAGCAAACTTCTTAGATACTGCGGCAGTCGTCGAGGAAACCGTTTTTCAAAATTTTTTCAAGATGGGTCAATATATGCTTGCAGTGGCTGTAGCAGTTAAAATCGGGCTATATATATATATATATATATATATATATATATATATATATATATATACCCTCCACCATTTTTCGAGTTCTTTTCCCGGCATCTCTTCTTAGGCAAAAAAGGATATTAAAGGATTTGGGGCCTCAAGAAGTAAAATAGAGTGATCGATTTATATGGGAGCTGTATCGGGCTATAGACTGATTCAGACCATAATAAACATGTATGTTGATGGTCATGAGGGAATCCGTCGTACAAAATTTCAGGCAAATCGGATAATAATTGCGACCTCTAGAGGTTCAAGAAGTCAAAATCCCAGATCGGTTTATATAGCAGCTATATCAGGTTATGAACCGATTTGAACCTTATTTCATATATTTGTTGAAAGTAAGAATAAAATACGTCATGCAAAATTTCATTCCAATCGGATAAGAATTGCGCACACTAGAGGCTCGAAAAGTCTAGGCCCAAGATCGGTTTATATGGCAGCTACATCAGGCTATGAACCAATTTCAACTATACTTGCCACTATTGTTTGATATCATAACAAAACACGTCGTGCAAAATTTCATTCCAATCGAATATAGAATTGCGTACTCTAGAGGCTCAAGAAGTCAAGACCCAAGATCGGTTTATATGGCAGCTGTATCAAAATATAGACCGATATGGCCCATTTACAATGCCAACCGACCTACATTAATAAGAAGTATTTGTGCAAAATTTCAAGCGGCTAGCTTTACTTCTTCGTAAGATAGCGTGCTTTCGACAGACAGACGGACGGACAGACTAGATAGGCATAAAATGTCGCTACGATCAAGAATATATATACTTTATGGGGTGTCAGAGGAATGTTTCGAGTAAATACAAACAGAATGACGAAAGTAGTATACCTCCCTACCTATGGTGGAGGGTATAAAAATCAAATTTGTTTGTAGGTTTGTTTGTTTGTTTGTGTGTTCCTTATAGACTCAGAAACGGCTGAACCGATTTTCTTGAAATTTTCACAGATGGTGCATAATGACTCCGTGGTGAAAATAGGGTACTACATTTTTTGATTTCTGAAGGGGGGGCGGACCCTCCCCCTTACCCTAATTTTCAGAAACGCCAGATTTCGGAGATGGGTGGTGCGATTCAAGCGAAATTTTGTGTGCTCTCATATAGTACACTAAAAATAAAAATTTGGTATCCAAATTTCGGATGAGGTACCTAGGGGGGCCGCCCCATCCTAAAACCTACCAAACATATCTTTAGACCAATAACGACAATATGAGACACAAATGAAAGGTATTTAGGATAAAACAAATAAAAGCGTGCTAAGTTCGGCCGGGCCGAATCTTATATACCCTCCACCATGGATCGCATTTGTCGAGTTCTTTTCCCGGCATCTCTTTTTAGACAAAAAAGGATATAAGAAAAAAATTGCTCTGCTATTAAAACGATATCAAGATATGGTCCGGTTCGGACCACAATTAAATTATATGTTGGAGACCTGTGTAAAATTTCAGCCAATTAGTATAAGAATTGCGCCCATTGGGGCTCACGAAGTAAAATAGAGAGAACGATTTATATGGGATCTGTATCGGGTTATAGATCGATTCAGACCATAATAAACACGTTTGTTGATGGTCATGAGAGGATCCGTCGTACAAATTTCAGGCATATGGGATAATAATTGCGACCTCTAGGGGTCAAGAAGTCAAGATCCCAGATCGGTTTATATGGCAGCTATACCAGGTTATTAACCGATTTGAACCTTATTTGACACAGTTGTTGAAAGTAAAAATAAAATATGTCATGCAAAATTTCAGCCAAATCGGATAGGAATTGCGCCCTCTAGAAGCTCAGGAAGTCAAATCCCCAGATCTGTTTATATGACAGCTATATCAGGTTATGAACCGATTTGAACCATATTTGTTACAGTTGTTGGGTATCATAACAAAACACGTCGTGCAAAATTCCATTCCAATCGGATAAGAATTGCGCCCTCTAGAGGCTCAAGAAGTCAAGACCCAAGATCGGTTTATATGGCAACTATATCCGGTTATGGACCGATTTGAACCATACTTGGCACAGTTGTTGGATATAATAACAAAACACGTGGTGCAAAATTTCATTTCAATCGGATAAGAATTGCGCACTCTAGAGGCTCAAAAAGTCAAGACCCCAGATCGGTTAATATGGCAGCTATATCAGGTTATGGACCGATTTAAACCATACTTGGCACAGTTGTTGGATATCATAACAAAACACGTCGTGCAAAGTTTCATTCTGATCGGATAAGAATTGCGCACGCTAGAGGCTCAAGAAATCAAGACCCAAGGTCGGTTTATATGGCAGCTATATCAGGTTATGGACCGATTTGAACCATACTTGGCACAGTTGTTGGATATCATAACAAAACACGTCGTTCAAAATTTCATCCCAATCGGATAAGAATTGCGCACTCTAGAGGCTGAAGAAGTCAAGACCCAAGATCGGTTTATATGGCAGCTATATCAAAACATAGACCGATATGGCCCTTTTACAATACCAACCGATCTACACTAATAAGAAGTATTTGTGCAAAATTTCAAGCGGCTATCTTTACTCCTTCGGAAGTTAGCGTGCTTTCGACAGACAGACGGACGGACATGGCTAGATCGACATAAAATGTCGCGACGATCAAGAATATATATACTTTATGGGGTCTCAGACGAATATTTCGAGTAGTTACAAACAGAATGACGAATTTAGTATACCCCCCATCTTATGGTGGAGGGTATAAAAACGTATCTGATATCAGGTATGGATATGGGACTCAAATGAAAGTTATTTGCGAGTAGAATACGAATCTGATATCAAATATGGGACCACGTTTCTTGTTGTCCACCCCATTCCCAAAACACCCCCCAAACAGGACTTATTTACTGACCATGGGAATATGGGACTCAAATGAAAGGTATTTGAACGTAGAATACAAATCTGATATCCAAATATGGGAGTAAGTGTTTGGGGGCCGCCAAAGGGCACAAATTTACGACCATGGCAATATGGGGCTCAAATGAAAGGTCTTTGGGAGTCAAGCACGAATTTGATATCAATATTCGGAAAAGTGTCTATGGGGCAACCCCACCCCCACAACACCAACCAAATAGGAAGTATTTTCTGACTATTGCAATATGATGCTCAAATAAATAAAATAAATATATAAAAAAAACAAGTAAAAGCGTGCTAAGTTTGGCCGGGCCGAATCTTATATACCCTCCACCATGGAACGCATTTGTCGAGTTCTTTTCCCGGCATCTCTTCTTAGGCAAAAAAGGATATAAGAAAAGAGTTGCTCTGCTATTAAAACGATATCAAGATATGGTCCGGTTCGGACCACAATTAAATTATATTATGTTGGAGACCTGTGTAAAATTTCAGCCAATTCGTATAAGAATTGCGCCCATTGGGGCTCACGAGTAAAATAGAGAGAACGATTTATATGGGATCTGTATCGGGCTATAGAACGATTCAGACCATAATAAACACGTTTGTTAATGGTCATGAGAGGATCCATCGTAGAAAATTTCAGGCATATCGGATAATAATTGCGACCTCTAGGGGTCAAGATCCCAGATCGGTTTATATGGCAGCTATATCAGGTTATGAACCGATTTGAACCTCATTTGACACAGTTGTTGAAAGTAAAAATAAAATACGTCATGCAAAATTTCAGATAAATCGGATAGGAATTGAAGCTAGAAGCTCAAGAAGTCAAATCCCCAGATCTGTTTATATGACAGCTATATCAGGTTATGAACCGATTTCAACCATACTTGGCACAGTTGTTGGATATCATAACGAAATACTTCGTGCAAAAATTCATTCAAATCGGATAAGAATTGCGCCCTCTAGAGGCTCAAGAAGTCAAGACCCAAGATCGGTTTATATGGCAGCTATATCAGGTTATGAACCGATTTAAACCATACTTGGCACAGTTGTTGGGTATAATAACAAAACACGTCGTGCGAAATTCCATTCCAATCGGATAAGAATTGCGTACTCTAGAGGCTCAAGAAGTCAAGGTCCAAGATCGGTTTATATGGCAGCTATATCAGGTTATGGACCGATTTGAACCATACCTGGCACAGTTGTTGGATATAATAACAAAACACGTCGTGCAAAATTTCATTTCAATCTGATAAGAATTGCGCACTCTAGAGGCTCAAGAAGTCAAGACCCCAGATCGGTTTATATGGCAGCTATATCAGGTTATGGACCGATTTGAACCATACTAGGCACAGTTGTTGGATATAATAACAAAACACGTCGTGCAAAATTTCATTCCAATCGGAAAAGATTTGCGCACTCTAGAGGTTCAAGTAGTCAAGGCCCATGATCGGTTTATATGGCAGCTATATCAGGTTATAGACCGATTTGAACCATACTTGGCACAGTTGTTGGATATCATAGCAAAACACGTCGTGCACAATTTCATTCCAATCGAATAAGAATTGTGCACTCTAGAGGCTCAAGAAGTCAAGACCCAAGATCGGTTTATATGGCAGCTATATCAGGTTATAGACCGATTTGAACCATACTTGGCACAGTTGTTGGATATCATAGCAAAACACGTCGTGCAAAATTTCATTCCAATCGAATAAGAATTGCGCACTCTAGAGGCTCAAGAAGTCAAGACCCAAGATCGGTTTATATGGCAGCTATATCAAAACATGGACCGATATGGCCCATTTACAATACCAACCCACCTACAATAATAAGAAGTATTTGTGCACAATTTCAAGCGGCTAGCTTTACTCCTTCGAAAGTTAGCGTGCTTTCGACAGACAGACGGACGGACGGACGGACGGACGGACGGACGGACGGACGGACGGACAGACGGACGGACATGGCTAGATCGACATAAAATTTCACGACGATCAAGAATATATATACTTTATGGGGTCTCAGACGAATATTTCGAGTAGTTACAAACAGAATGACAAAATTAGTATACCCCCCATCTTATGGTGGAGGGTATAATAAACAAGTAAAAGCGTGCTAAGTTCGGCCGGGCCGAATCTTATATACCCTCCACCATGGATCGCATTTGTCGAGTTCTTTTCCCGGCATCTCTTCTTAGGCAAAAAATGATATAAGAAAAGAGTTGCTCTGCTATTAAAACGATATCAAGATATGGTCCGGTTCGGACCGCAATTAAATTATATGTTGGAGACCTGTGTAAAATTTCAGCCAATTCGTATAAGAATTGCGCCCATTGGGGCTCACGAAGTAAAATAGAGAGAACGATTTATATGGGATCTGTATCGGGCTATAGACCAAATCAGACCATAATGAACACGTTTGTTGATGGTCATGAGAGGATCCGTCGTACAAAATTTCAGGCATATCGGATAATAATTGCGACCTCTAGGGGTCAAGAAGTCAAGATCTCAGATCGGTTAATATGGCAGCTATATCAGGTTATGAACCGATTTGAACCTTATTTGACACAGTGTTTGGATATCATAACGAAATACTTCGTGCAAAAATTCATTCAAATCGGATAAGAATTGTGCCCTCTAGAGGCTCAGGAAGTCAAGACCCAAGATCGGTTTATATGGCAGCTATATCAGGTTATGGACCGATTTAAACCATACTTGGCACAGTTGTTGGATATGATAACAAAGCACGTCGTGCAAAATTTCATTCTAATCGGATAAGAATTGCGCACGCTAGAGGCTCAAGAAGTCAAGACCCAAGATCGGTTTATATGGCAGCTATGTCAGGTTATAGACCGATTTGAACCATATTTGGCACAGTTGTTGAATATAATAACAAAACACGTCGTGCAAAATTTCATTTCAATCGGATAAGAATTGCGCACTCTAGAGGCTCAAGAAGTCAAGACCCAAGATCGGTTTATATGGCAGCTATATCAGGTTATGAACCGATTTGAATCATACTTGGCGCAGTTGTTGGATATGATAACAAAGCACGTCGTGCAAAATTTCATTCTAATCGGATAAGAATTGCGCACGCTAGAGGCTCAAGAAGTCAAGACCCAAGATCGGTTTATATGGCAGCTATATCAGGTTATGGACCGATTTGAATCATACTTGGCGCAGTTGTTGGATATGATAACAAAGCACGTCGTGCAAAATTTCATTCCAATCGGATAAGAATTGCGCACTCTAGAGGCTCAAGAAGTCAAGACCCAAGATCGGTTTATATGGCAGCTATATCAAAACATGGACCGATATGGCCCATTTACAATACCAACCGACCTACACTAATAAGAAGTATTTGTGCAAAATTTCAAGCGGCTAGCTTTACTCCTTCGGAAGTTAGCGTGCTTTCGACAGACAGACGGACGGACGGACGGACGGACGGACAGACGGACGGACATGGCTAGATCGACATAAAATGTCGCGACGATCAAGAATATATATACTTTATGGGGTCTCAGACGAATATTTCGAGTAGTTACAAACAGAATGACGAAATTAGTATACCCCCCATCTTATGGTGGAGGGTATAATAAAAGTGGAACACTAGTCCGATATATATTTTCAAGGCCAAATCACTAAGTGGCCTCATATTCCCCAAAACACCCCCCAAGCAGATCATGTTTTCTGACTATTGAAATATGGTGCTCAAATTAAAGGTATTTGGGAGTATACCATGTATCTGATATCAACATTAGGGACCAACTGTCTAGGGGACTTCCCACTATCATAGCAACCCCCAAATAGGACTTATTTGCTCACCAAGACAATTTGGGTCTTAAAGAGAGTGGAACTAAATATTCATAGTTTTTAGGGCCAATACCCCCAAACCGGACATAATTGCTGACTCTTGCAATAAGTAGTTTAAATGAGATTAGAAAACGAATTTGATATCCAATTTTGAGGGCAATGGCAATATGGGGTTCAAATAAATCATATAGATATATGACAATAGAGCACGTTGCTGATATATTTTCTGGGCTTAGTGTTGGGGGGACCACCCCAATCCCCAAAACACCCCTAGATCAGGCATGTTTACCGACCATGTCGATGTGGAGCTTAAAAGGAAGGTATTGGGGTATAGGACAAGAATTCATACCCATTTTCGGGACCAATTTTCTGGGGGTCTATCCCTTTCTCAACAAACCCCACAAACAGTCATTTTTTGGTGACCATCGCAATATGGGGCTCAAATTAAAGTATTTGGGAGTAGAAAACTAATTAGATAACCTATTTTGGGGCCATGTGTTTGGGGGACGCCTCATCCTGTAAACTCCTCTTAAGCCAATGGCTATATGGGGTTTAAATAAATGGTAATTGAGAGAAGAGCACGATGCTGATATTTTTTCAGGGCCAAGCATATGGGGGACCACCTCTTCCACGAAAACACCACTAAATCAGACATCATGAGAATATCGGGCTGAAATGAAGTATTTTAAGAATGGGGTACACCTTAAATCCAAACTTAAATTCGTAGACCAATAAAGATCATATGGGACTGAGATAAAACTCAGATTAAACTATTAGTCAAGCGATATACTATTTTCGTAGCATGGTATTTCACTAAAAGCTCTTTAATTGACACGACATTTCATGTCGATCTAGCCATATCCGTCTGTCCGTCCGTCTGTCTGTCGAAAGCACGCTAACTTCCGAAGGAGTAAAGCTAGCCGCTTGAAATTTTGCACAAATACTTCTTATTAGTGTAGGTCAGTTGGTATTGTAAATGGGCCATATCGGTCCATGTTTTGATATAGCTGCCATATAAACCGATCTTGGGTCTTGACTTCTTTAGCCTCTAGAGTGCGCAATTCTTATCCGATTGGAATAAAATGTTGCACGACGTGTTTTGTTATGATATCCAACGACTTTACCAAGTATGGTTCAAATCGCTCCCTAACCTGATATAGCTGCCATATAAACCGATCTTGGGTCTTGACTTCTTGAGCCTCTAGAAGGCGCAATTCTTATCCGATTTAAATGAATTTTTGCACGAAATATTTTGTTATGATATCCAACAACTGTGCTGAGTATGGTTGAAATCGGTTTATAACCTGATATATTTTATGCTGCCATGCTTCACTATGTAGTCCCTTAATACTTTCAATACTTTTGCCTTTTTCGCTTCCAAAACTTTGTCAGGTATTACCCCACGAAATGTGGTGAGAGTTCGCATCGCACCCTACTAGTACCTCATTTTCTGTCTGTTTTACTTTCCTCACCAACCGTTGCAGCTCCGACTTAGGTGGCGGTGTCCGAGAGTCGAAAGAAGATATAGTGAAAAGTGGGGAAAATACATAATTAAAATTTTTATGAAAAATAACGCAGGTCATCGGCCGAGTACCTGTGTTAGCATAAAACAAGTAAAAGCGTGTTAAGTTCGGCCGGGCCGAATCTAATATACTCTCCACCATGGATCGCATTTTTCGAATTCTTTTCCCGGCATCTCTTCTTAGGCTGAAACAGGATAAAACAAAAGATTTGCTCTGCTATTAGAGCGATATCAAGATATGGTCCGGTTCGGACCACAATTAAATTATATGTTGGAGACCTGTGTAAAATGTCAGCCAATTCGAATAAGAATTGCGCCCTTTAGGGGCTTAAGAAGTAAAATAGAGAGATCGATTTATTTTGGAGCCGTGTCAGGCTAAGAACAACTCAGGCCATAAAGAACACGTGTCTTGAGGGTCATGAGAGTATCCTTCGTACAAAATTTCAGGCAAATCGGATAATAATTGCGACCTCTAAAGGCTCAGGAAGTCAATATCCCAGATCGGTTTATATGGCAGCTATATCAGATTATTAACCGATGTGGACCCTATTTGGGACAGTTGTTGAAAGTCATAATAAAACAAGTAAAAACGTGTTAAGTTCGGCTGGGCCGAATCTTATATACTCTCCACCATGGATCGCATATTTCGAATTCTTTTCCCGGCATCTCTTCTTAGGCTGAAACAGGAAAAAAGAAAAGATTTGCTCTGCTATTAGAGCGATATCAAGATATGGTCCGGTTCGGACCACAATTAAATTATATGTTGGAGACCTGTGTAAAATGTCAGCCAATTCGAATAAGAATTGCGCCCTTTAGGGGCTTAAGAAGTAAAATAGAGAGATCGATTTATTTTGGAGCTGTGTCAGGCTATGACCAACTCTGGCCATAAAGAACACGTGTCTTGATGGTCATAAATTTCAGGCAAATCGGATAATAATTGCGGCCTCTAAAGGCTCAGGAAGTCAATATCCCAGATCGGTTTATATGGCAGCTATATCAGATTATTAACCGATGTGGACCCTATTTGGGACAGTTGTTGAAAGTCATAATAAAACAAGTAAAAGCGTGCTAAGTTCGGCCGAGCCGAATCTTATAAACCCTCCACCATGGATCGCATTTGTCGAGTTCTTTTCCCGGCATCTCTTCTGAGGCAAAAAAAAAAGGATAAAATAAATGATTTGCTCTGTTATTAGACCGATATCAAGATATGGTCCGGTTTGGACCACAATTAAATTATATGTTGGAGACCTGTGCAAAATGTAAGCCAATTCGAATAAGAATTGAGCCCTTTGGGGGCTCAAAAGGTAAAAAAGAGAGATCAATTTATATGGGAGCTGTATCGGGCTATAGACCGATTCAGACCATAATAAACGCGTATGTTGACAGTCATGAGAGGATCTGTCGTACAAAATTTCAGGCAAATCGGATAATAATTGCGACCTCTAGAGGCTCAAGAAGTCAAGATCCCAGATCGGTTTATGTGGCAGCTATATCAGGTTATGAACCGAGTCTAACCTTATTTCACACAGTTGTTGAAAATAAGAATAAAATACGTCATGCAAAATTTCAGCCAAATCGGATAGGAATTGGGCCCTGTAGAAGCTCAAGATTGGTTTATATGACAGCTGTATAAGGTTATAAACCAATTTCAACCATACTCAGCACAGTTGTTGGATATCATAACAAAATATTTCGTGCAAAAATTCATTCAAATCGGATAAGAATTGCGCCCTTTGGAGGCTCAAGGAGTCAAGACCCCAGTTCTGTTTATATTACAGCTATATCAGGTTATGAACCGATTTGAACCATACTTGAAACAGTTGTTGGATATCATAACAAAACACGTCGTGTAAAATTTCATCCCAATCGGATAAGAATTGCGCACTCTAGCGGCTCAAGAAGTCAAGACCCAAGATCTCTTTATATGGAAGCTATATCAAAACATGGACCGATATGGCCCATTGACAATACCAACCGACCTACACTAAGAAGAAGTATTTGAGCAAAATTTCAAGCGGCTAGGTTTACTCCTTCCGAAGTTAGCGTGCTTTCGACAGACAGATGGACGGACATGGCTAGATCGACATAAAATGTCGCGACGATCAAGAATATACATAGTTTATGGGGTCTCAGACGAATATTTCGAGTAGTTACAAACAGAATGACGAAATTAGTATACCCGCCATTCTATGGTGGAGGGTATACAAATCATTGAATTATATGTTTGGAAAAAATTTCATTAAAACTCTAGGCAGAAACAAGTAAAAGCGTGCCAAGTTCGGCCGGGTCGAATCTTATATACCCTTGACCATGTATCGCATTTGTCGAGGTCTTTCCATGGTATCTCTTTTTAGGAAAACAAAGGATAAAAGAATATTGAACATTGGAGACCATAGTAGAAATCATCAGCCAAAGGGGCTGAAGAAGTAAAATAGGCTATGAACCGGTTCATACCATATTCGACACGTATGTTAAAGGTCATAGGAGAAGCCGTTGTACAAAATTTCAGCCAAATCGGATAATTCTTGCGCTTTTTAGAAGCTCAAGAAGTCAAGATCCCATATCAGTTTATATGACAGCTATATCAGGTTATGGACCGATTTCAACCATGCTCAGCCAAATCAGATAAGAATTGTGTCCTCTAGCGGCTCAAGAAGTCAAAATCCCAGATCGGTTTATATGGCAACTATATGAAAACGTGGTCCGATATAGCCCATTTACAGACAGACGGACGGACGGATGGACGGACAGACGGACGGACGGATGGACGGACGGACATGGCTAGTTCGACTTAAAATGTCATGACTGTCAAGAGTAAATGTACTTTATGGGGTCTTAGACGAATATTTCGAGGTGTTACAAACAGAATGACGAAATTAGTATACCCCCATTCTATGGTGGAGGGTATAATAATTGGTAGTTGATATGGTTCAGTCCAGAAACTTTGTTCCGCGTCGTCCATGGCTCCTGAACTTAGTCAATATGAATCATGCCCTTGCTGATTTTCTCTATCAGAGCATGTGCAGTAGATCTGGCAAAATATTGATATTCGCAATATTCGATATTTTCGTTATTTGCAATAATAAATATCAATAGTATCGATACTATCGTTAATTTCCCATCACCTACATTTCAAACGAACATCAGATGCTAAAATCAGCAGATCGATCTAATTGATATTGTTTCTATAAGTCAGTTTGAAGTCATGAGAGAAATCATTGCACAAAATGTTAGTCTATTCGGATAAGAATTGCACCATCTATAGGTACAATGTATATTTAAGGATACGTTTAGCATTGGATTGCTTATTATACCCACCACCGAAGGATGGGGGTATATTCATTTTGTCATTCCGTTTGCAACACATCGAAATATCCATTTCCGACCCTATAAAGTATATTTATTCTTGATCAGCGTAAAAATCTAAGACGATCTAGACATGTCCGTCCGTCTGTCCGTCTGTCTGTTGAAATCACGCTACAGTCTTTAAAAATAGAGATATTGAGCGGAAATTTTGCACAGATTCTTTTTTGTCCATAAGCAAGTTAAGTTTGAAGATGGGCTATATCGGACTATATCTTGATATAGCCCCCATATAGACCGATCCGCCGATTTAGGGTCTTAGGCCCATAAAAGCCACATTTATTATCCGATTTTGATGAAATTCGGGACAGTGAATTGGGTAAGGCCCATCGACATCCTTCGTTAATTTGGCTCAGATCGGTCCAGATATGGATATAGCTGCCATATTGACCGATCCTCCGATTTATGGTGTAAGGCCCATAAAAGCCACATTCATTATCCGATTGAACTGAAATTTAGGACAGTGAGTTGTGTTAGGCCCTTCGACATCCTTCGTCAATTTGGCTCAGATCGGTCCAGATTTGGATATAGCTGTCATATGACCGATCCTTCGATTTAGGGTCTAAGGCCCATAAAAGCCACATTTATTATCCGATTTTGATAAAATTCGGGACAGTGAATTGTGTAAGGCCCATCGACATCCTTCGTTAATTTGGCTCAGATCGGTCCAGATTTGGATATAGCTGCCATATAGACCGATCCTCCGATTTATGGTGTAAGGCCCATAAAAGCCACATTCATTATCCGATTTTACTGAAATTTGGGGCAGTGAGTTGTGTTAGGCCCTTTGACATATTTCTTCAATTTGGTCCAGATCGGTTCAGATTTAGATATAGCTGCCATATACGCCGATTTCTTGATTTATGGTTTTGGGCCCATAAAATGCTCATTTATTGTCCGATGTCGCCGAAATTTGGAACAGTGAGTTAAGTTAAGCCCATTGACATACTTCTGCAATATCGCTCAGATCGGTCCAGATTTGGATATAGCCGCCATATAAACCGATATCTAGGTTTTAGGTTTTGGGGCCATAAAAGACGCATTTATTGTCCGATGTCGCTGAAATTTGACACAGTGAGTTTGGTTCGGCTCATCGACGTCTTTCTAAAATTTTCCCCAGATCGGTCCAGATTTGCATATAGCTGCCATATAGACCGATCTCTCGATTCAAGGTTTAGGGCCCATAAAAGAGGCATTTATTGTCCGATTTCGCTGAAATTTGGGACAGTGCTTTGTTTTAGGCTTTTCGACATATTTATGTAAATTGGCCCAAATTGGTCCAGATTTGGATATAGCTGCCATGTAGACCGATATCTCGATTTAAAGTTTTGGCTCCATAAAAGGCGCATTTATAATCCGATTTCACTGAAATTTGACACAGCGACTTATGTTCGGCTTTTCGACATCCGTGTCGTATATAGTTCAGATCGGTATGAGGTATATGAGTATAAGGTATGAAATTTTCATCGAATTTTGATGAAAGGTGGTTTACATATATACCCGCGGTGGTGGGTATCCAAAGTTCGGCCCGGCCGAACTTAATGCCTTTTTACTTGTTTTTGTTTAGTTTTGTAAAAAAAAATAACGATATTCAGCAAATAAATTTAATACCGTTAGTGCCATCGATATTTTGCCGGCTCTAGTGTGCAGCTGTCTCGCTCCGGTGGAGGTTTATCTGGATTATCCCAATCATTGGTCCTCTAGTAAATGGGCATCTTGGGAGTAGGTGATGATCTCATCGTCTGCTTCCAGTTCTTTAGACTATATTGACTTTTCTGTCACTGCACTGTCTGATGTCATCGTATTAGGTTCTATGCCTATCCTAGTCTTCCGACTCTTTTTAAAGCGGTAATGGTTCCATCGTGGGGGTTGTATTGAGTTTTCATTCCCTTTACTGCCTGATGTTTCAATACTAGGATCTTTGCCTATCTTAGTCTTCCAAATCTTAAGTAAATGGGCTTCTTGGGAGTAGGTGATGATACCATCATCGGATTCCTGTTCGTTAGGCTGCATTGAGACTCCTGTCGCTGTGCTGTGTGATATGAATAATTTGAATATTAGGATCTTTGAATATTAGGATGGGTCCGTCGACGGGTCATTGTTTGTTAGGCTGTGTTGGGACTCTCGCCACTGCACTGCCTGATATTTTAGTATTAGGATCTTGGCTTATCCCAGTCTTTCCAAAATTGAAAAAGGCCGTGATTGTCTCGTCGTCAGTCTCCTGTTCGTTGGGCGGTATTGAGTCACCTGATGACTCAATATGAGGATTTCTGCCTATCCTAGTCTTCCCAATCTTGAAAAAGACATCCTTGCTCTTATTGTGCGCCATTCCATTAGTATTAGCCAAACTCGTCACGGAAACTTGATCAATGCCAACCACAAGGAGAGTTCCTTCCTCCTTCTCCTCACTGTATAAGACCTCTCACTTCTCTGCGACAAAACCTTGGTTTTGCTTGCCCAAAAATCCGAAAATGCGCTCTGTCTTAATTTTACTGGCCCGTCCCTTGATGAAGACCGTCGCCTTTGTGATCTGGGAGATGTCCATCTTTCTCACTAGGTCGAACTTTACGCCTTCCCAGGGAGCGTGGATACCTCTGACGAGCTGTTTCACGGTATCAATCCATTCCGCCGATGCGAAACGTAATGTAAGGATGTCAGCAAAAGCTCGACCTAGTGGGAAGGTCGAGCTTTGCGCCCTCCCAGTGAGCGTGGATACCTGTGACGAGCTGTTTGACGGTATCAATACATTCCGCCGATGCAAAACGCAATGTAAAGATGTCCACTCTATAATCGCAGCTCATCATTTGTATGGGTGAACCCCCTACAGATTTCCACACATGTTCGAAAATCCGATCGTTAACCAGATCCTCCAATTGGGACCGATGTTCTGGTGGAATCCTACCGGATGCACTGCCAATATTGATGGCTGCATAAGTCAGCTCATCTTTGTTGTGCTTCCTTGCTACTCTGGCATAAGAGGGCGACTCCTTACCATTCTCAGCGACCCTTCCGTGAAGACTCAGGGACAGTGCGCGCTTCCTTCGTTCCAGTTCCGACTTTGTCTACCTCTGCAGGACACTGTCTGGAGTCTCCATTGTGGAATGGCTGGATTGGTTTTCCCAGAGTACTTGAAAGCGGGGAGCTCTTTTTCTTCTTCAGCATGTTAGCAGTGTTACGCTCTTCGGAAGATCTGATTCTATTTCCAGCTTCCGTAGAAGCGGTTGGAATGTCAGCGCAGAGGTTAGCATGTCCGCATGTAGCATGATATTGTCATGATGTCCGATTTAGGGGTGTTTTCGGGGTGAGGTGGTCTCCTAGACACTTGGCCCTGAAAAAAGAAATGCACTAACGTCTCATCATCTTCCCCGCATCCCCACACATGCTATCACTTGCCGCACCGATTTTATATAAGTGAGTTCGTAGTCCTATATGTCCCGTTATGACACCGAAAGGTATACTGGCCGCCTGTTTACTTCCTTTAAGTAATAGCCTCGTCTTCTCTCAATCTGTATTTCTCCATAGGATTTTCCTCATCCTACAGATCGTTTCGCTGTTTCACAGAGTTAAATTTGCGTTCGTAGCCTACGTCCTTAACTCGAAATCCGTCGACCCGAAAGGCTTCGGGTTAACTAAGTTTATTGACGGCAGTCCTCTGGCCTTCACCGCCAAATCGTCTGCCCTTTCGTTCCGTTGTGGCCCAGTACCAAAGCGATGCGGATTTTGCCATCCTTAGAGAAGGGGTTAATTTCCTTCTTACATCCCAAGACTGTTCATGATCTTACCCAAAAATATAAAGAAAATAGTAAAAATATAAGAAATTAAATTATTTTGTTTTATTATTTATAGGTGTTTTAGTTATTTACAAAGCCTAAATCTTAAATTTTTACGTTTTTCAATTTTATAAAAAAACTAAAATAGTTAAAACTTTTAGAAAACGGGTGCGAAATAAATTTAGGTTCAGTTCAATTGAAAAGATTGAACATGCAATTGCTATGAATATTGATAAAAAAACATTGTTTTTGATTTCTTGAGGATCAGTGGTAATGATTATCACATGATAATTGGTAAAATGTGGATTCTTACAAAAAAGTTTTCTTAAAAACTACCGAATGCGAAAATGGCTCATGGAAACCCTTCATAAGCGGAAGATAGAAGAAAAATATAAGCTTTTAAAGCTCAAAAGGCAATTGCAAGGAAAATAGGAGATCATTTAATGTTTATGAAAATTTTTTCAATTTGTGTTTAGATAATAGTACAAAATGGAGTCCTGGGTGAACCCCAACATTTGTAAACCCTCCACCATAGGATGGGGAGTATACTAATTTCGTCATTCTGTTTGCTACTCGAAATATTTGTCTGAGACCCTATAAAGTATATATATTCTTGATCGTCGCGACATTTTATGTCGATCTAGCCATGTCCGTCCGTCTGTCTGTCGACAGCATGCCAACATCCGAAGGAGTAAAGCCAGCCGCTTGAAATTTTGCACAAATAGTTTTTATTAGTGTAGGTCGTTTGGTATTGTAAATGGGCCATATCGGTCCATGTTTTGATATAGCTACCATATAAACCGATCTTGGGTCTTGACTTCTTGAGCCGCTAGAGTGCGCAATTCTTATCCGATTGGAATGAAATTTGCACGACGTGTTTTGTTATGATATCCAACAACTATGCCAAGTATGGTTCAAATCGATTCATAACCTGATATAGCTATCATATAAACCGATCTTGGGTCTTGACTTCTTGAGCCTCTAAAGGGTGCAATTCTTATCCGATTTGAATGATTTTTTGCACGACGTGTTTTGTTATGATATCCAACAACTGTGCTGAGTATGGTTGAAATCAGTTTATAACCTGATATAGCTGTCATATAAACAGGTCTGAGGACTTGACTTCTTGAGCTTCTATAGGGCCCAATTCCTATCTGATTTGGCTGAAATTTGGCATGACGTATTTTATTCTTACTTTCAACAACTGTGTCAAATAAGGTTCAAATCGGTTCATAACCTGATATAGCTACCATATAAACCGATCTGGGATCTTGACTTCTTGAGCCTCTAGAGTTCGCAAATATGATCCGATTTGCCTGAAATTTTGTACGACGGATTCTCTCATGACCATCAACATACGTGTTTATTATGGTCTGAATCGGTTTATAGCCCGATATAGCTCCCATATAAATCGATCTCTCTATTTTACTTCCTGAGCCCCCAAAGGGTGCAATTCTTATTCGAATTGGCTGACATTTTACACAGATCTCCAACATATAATTTAATTGTGGTCCAAACCGGACCATATCTTGATATCGCTCTAATAGCAGAGTAAATCTTTTCTTATATCCTTTTTTGCCTAAGAAGAGATGCCGGGAATAGAACTCGACAAATGCGATCCATGGTGGAGGGTATATAAGATTCGGCCCGGTCGAACTTAGCACTCTTTTTATAACATCAAAAATCGCTAATTATACTGACAGCTTGCCGAGAAAATGTGTTTGTCAGCACAAATAAATAGCCCGTCAACCCCCCAGTCACTGCCAGACTAAATAAATAAGCTTTTATGTCTTCGGATCACTTTTTCTACGAAGAGATTGGCTTGTCAAGCTTTAACTTCAGAAAGACAAAAGGCGGCTTAGGGCTAAAAATAGACTTTAGGCGAGAATAGAAAGACTGCGGCGGGCAGTCAAAGTTTTCGAGAGGAGAGTCTCAGTGAGGAGTCAAGTGGCACAGGGTCTTAATTACATACTGAGGGCCAATGATACTCGAGATGATAAGGCGAGTTATTGACGGCTTCAAATAACCAATGACCAACATCAGCATCTGTTCCCAGGTTAGGGGCGGCTGGAGGCGAGCGTCGTGTCTTGCAGCAAAGGTTCGCACCCGTTTGAAAATGGTGAGGAAAGTACGATCTGGCACTGCACGGAAGCTCGACATTGAAAAGCTGCAAACACAACGGATGGCAACGGCATACTCCACTCGACTGACCCAACTGCTTGATGAAAGCACTCCTTGTTCCGATGATATAATGGCGTAGTGGCAAACCAT